>NC_007089.4:100-80100 GCF_000004695.1 Dictyostelium discoideum AX4 | reverse complement strand
TCTTGTTTTTGAATAATGTTTGTGTCACTGTTTATTGGATCTTGAATGAATGGTGGTGGAATAACTGTTACACCTTCAATTTCTCTTTCAATTAATTGTGGTTGTTCTTCTTCTTGTGTTTTTTGTTGTTCTGGTTGTTGATTCTCCATTCTTTTTGTTATTCCTTTTTTTTTTTTTTTTTTTTTTGAATTGTTAAATAAAAAATAAAAAAAAAAATTTAAATAAAAAAAAAAATAAAACTTTCAAAATTTTTTTTTTTTTTTTTTTAAAAAATGAAAAAAAAAAACACATCCTACGTCCAATTATTCAAAGAATTAAATTCCAAAAATATTTAAAATCCAATATCTTAATTTCAAGATATACATTAAAATATAAAAAAAAAAAAACAAATATATGGAAAATTTTTCAAAGATTTTTTTTTTTTTTTTTTTTTTAATCGTTATTATTTATTTTTATTTTTAATAAATATTATTTATTTATTTATTTTTTTAATCATTTTTACTTTTTTTCATTTCTAAAAAAATAAAAAATAAAATAAAATAAATGAAATTTTAGAAATATATTTATTAATTTGTCAAAACAAAAAAAAGTTCAATTTAAATCTTTAATTGTTTTTTTTTTTTTTTTTTTTAATTTGTATAACGAATTCTTGATGGTTGATATTGTAAAGTGTAATCAATTCTTAATTTTAATTGATGAGCGAATTCAATTGGTAAGAAAGGATTTCTAAGAAAAGCTCTACCAAACATTATTAAATCCGAACTATTTGATTGAAGGATTGATTCAGCTTCATTAGCAGTTGTAATTAAACCAACAGAGGAAACTAATAATTTACCAGAACGTTTTAAAATTAATTGTTTAATTTCATGAGAGAATGGTACTTGATATAATGGTTTTGAAGTAATCTTTTGTTTACTATTATTACCACCAGTCGAAACATCAATTAAATCAACATCTAATGATTCTAAAATTTCTGCCAATTTAATTGAATCATTTAAATCCCAACCATTTTCATTCTCTACCCATTCATCAGCAGATATTCTAACAGCTAATGGCTTTTCAGTTGGCCAAACTGAACGAACTGATTTAACGATTTCAATTAGTAATTTAATTCTACCATCGAATGAGCCACCACCATAACTATCGGTACGTTTATTTGAAGTTGATGAAAGGAATTGATTGATTAAGTAACCGTGGGCAGCATGAATTTCAATTAAATCGATACCAGCTTTAGCGCATCTTATTGCTGATTTCTTGAATGATTCAATAACATTTTCAATATCATTAATTGACATTTCAATTGGTATTGACATTTTATCACTCCATTGGATTGACGATGGTGCATATACATTCCAACCATTACCACTTGGATCATTGTTTGGAATTGAATTTGAATTTCTGGCACCTTCTAAAAACAATGGAATACTTGATCCTTTTCGACCTGCATGTCCAAGTTGAATACCAACTTTACTATCAAATTCATGTGAAAAATCAACGATTCTCTTTAATCCATCAATTTGAGAATCTTTCCAAAGTCCTGCATCACCATATGTGATACGACCTTCTGGTACAACTGATGTTGCTTCAATTATTACTAAACTTGCACCACCTTTTGCAAAATTTGAATAATGACTAAAATGCCAATCATTAAAATATCCATCTAAACTTGAATACTGACACATTGGACTAACAACTATACGATTTTTTAATTTTAAATTCTTAATTTTTAATTGTGAAAATAATTTTGGTTTATCATCTTTTTCATTTGATGAACTTGAATCACCAATATGATCTTGATTTACAATTGATCCAGCTGATATGTAGTTAATTGGTTTATTAAATGTATATTTAAATTCCATTTTTATTATTATTATTATTATTATTATTATTATTAAATATTTATAAAAACTATAATTTAAGAAAAAAAAAAAAAAAGTTTATTTTATTGTATTATTGATTTATTTTTATTAATGATTTAAAATAATTTTTTTTTTTTTTTTAATTTATACATTTTTTTTTAGTAAAAAAAAAAAAAAAAAAAAAATATCTATTTAAAAAAGAATAACATTGGTTTCTGACTAAAAATAGATAAACCTTCATGAAGGTTTATCTTTAGAAAAAAAAAAAGAATACGACTTCAGAAACAATTTTGATTGTGTATATTATATTTTTTTATTTTTTTTTATTTTTTTTTATTTTTTTTTATTTTTTTTTATTTTTTTAATTTTTTTTTATTTTTTTTGTGTGGTTTGATTTCTTCTGGATTGTTAAAAATAATGAAAATATGAAAATTTAAATCTTTGAAATAAATGAAAATAGAAAACAGTTTGTTTTTTTTTTTTTTTCTTTTTTGTTTTTTTAATTATTACAATTTTTTATTATATGGATTTTTTAGTGTTTTTTTAAATGTTTTTTTTTTTTTTTTCTATTTTATGATAATTTAAAAATAAATTTCATTTTTTTTTTTTTTTTTTTTATATAATAATAATTTAGAAACCGCCTAATGGATAACCAGAAACGATGGTATTGACTAAGCTTGCATATGAAACGGCACCAGTAGTACTATCGACAGAGATTTCCTTAAATAATTCATCAACTTCAGCGGTTGATAAGTAATCACCAAGAGTGGTTAATAATTGACGTAATTCAGCACCTTGAATGGTACCATGGCCTTCTTTATCGAGGGCTTTGAATGCATCTAACATTTCCTTTTGTTGCTCTTGTGGAGTTTTAATGTTTGGTTTCTTGTAAATGCTCTTTAATGTATTGATATCAAATTCTTTAGCACCAATTTCAGTCTTTAATGCTTCAATATCTGCCATGGTTGGGCTTTTACCTAATGATCTTAAACAAGCTCCAATATCTTCAACTGAGACCTTACCGTCATTATCTTTATCAAAGATACTGAAACATTCTTGAATTTGATCTGCTGAGGCGGACTATATTATTTATTATTATTATTTATTATCATTATTATTATTATTATTATTATTATTATATATTTAATGTTTCATTAGAATAATTATTCTTTTTAAATTATTTTTATTTTTTATTTTTTTTTATTTTTTCATTTTTTTTTTTTTATTTTCTCCAAATATCTAACCATAATGTTATTTTTTTTTTATTTTTATTATTTATTATTAATTATTTAAAAAAAAATAAAAAAAAAATAATCCAATTTAGAAATTAAAGTAATCATTAAATAATATTTACCATTTTATTTAATAAATAGTTTGAGTGTTATAAAAAATAATACAAGATATTATACAAAAAATTACAAATGAAAAAAAAAAATTAGAAAACAAAAATGGCTTGATAAAAAAAAAAAAAAATATTCAAAAATTTTTTTTTTTTAAAAATATTTTTTTTTTTTTTTAAAACAAATTTTTCAAATAAAAAAAAAGAAAAGAAAAAAAAAAAATGGGTTAGGTTTTTTTTCTCTTTTTTTTTTATTTTATTTAATTTTTTTTTTTTTCATTTTTCAGTTTATTAAACGGCTACTGATGGGACAGTAAAAAAAATTTTTTGAAATCTTTTTTTTTTTTTTTTTTTTTTTTTTTTCCTTTTTTTTTTTTTTTTTTCCTTTTTTTTAATCAATTTATTTTTAATTTATTTTTTTAATTTAATTATTTATTTATTTTTTCATTTTTATTTTTATTTTTTTTTGATTTCTTCCGTGATTATTTGGATAACACAGGAATTATTTTGATTTTATATCGACATATTTTAAAAAAAAATTTTGAAGACAACATACTGTTTTTTTTTTTCTTTTTTTTTTTTTTTTTTTTTTTTTTTAATATTTATTGGGGCGATAATCGATAAATAATTACTTTATTGGATACTGATTTTTTAAAATACATATTGTTTAGTGGTAATTTTTTTCTTTATTTATTTTAAATAAATAATAATTAAATAAATAATGATTAAAAAAATAATAATTAAATAAATAATTAAAAAATAAAAAATAAATAATGAAATAACTAGATAATAATTTAAAATAGTATATTTTATATATTTATTTTATTATTTTTAATATTTTAATTAGAAAATAGTAGTAATAATTAATTAAAATTTTATTATTTTTAATAATATTATTTATAATTAATTAAAATAACATAAAAATAAAAATTAAAAAAATAAATATTAAATAATAATTTAAAATATTATTTTTTTAATTATTTAATTATTATTTTCATTATTATTATTATTATTATTATTTATTTATTTAATTTTTATTTTTTTAATTATTATTTAAAATAAATAAAGAAAAAAAAAAAAAAAAAAAATTAAAACTAAATATTATGTATTTTAAAAAATCAGTATCCAAAATAATTATTATTTTTATATAAATAAAGAAATTAAAAAAAAAAAAAAAAAAAAAAAAAATAAAATAAAATAAAATAAAATAAAATAAAATAAAATAAAATAAAACAAATAAATAAGATAGTATTTTAAATTATTTATTATTTATTTGTTTATTGCTGTTTTTAAAATAGTATTTTTTATTTATTTATTTTAAATAAAATAAATAGTAATAAAAAATAGTATTTTATTTTTTTATTTTATTTATTTTATTTTATTTATTTTATTATTTTTTTTTTTAATTATTATTTATTTATTTAGTTGTTATTTAATTAGTATTTTTTTTTTTTAATTATTTGTTTGTTTTTATTTATTTATTTAAACTCTTAAATCCCATTTTTTTGTTTGTTTTTTTGAAATATAAGATTGATGACTTAATTCTTTTAATTCAAATGATGATGGTGAATAACATTCATCATTTTGGATTTCCATAGTATTACTTAGGATATTATTATTTTTGAGACTATTAGTATTTTTTGATGATAATGGTTGTGAGATTGGAATTGGTTTTAAAAATTTAGAAGGTGTTTGTTGATGGTGATCACTATTATTTTTGAAATTTTCATGGTTTTCATCATTATTATTACTATTATTATTATTATTTGTAAATAATAATCTCTTCTTTGAAGTAGTGTTTGGAGTTTGAGTAGGAGTTTGAATGACCATTCTATTACTACGTTCTTTAAGTGGTGTTGGAGTTGAAAATTCCCTTAGGAATTGTTTCTCTGTAATACTTGGAGAGTTTTGTTGTGGACTAGAGAATGAGAATTCACCAAATTGACATGCATTCTTTAAGATACTATTACTTGCACTACCACTTACAAAGTTTGTCCATTTTTCATTATTACCACCATTATTATTATTATTATTATTTGGTGGAGTTTTCATAATTTCTTTTAATAAATCAACTGATTGATTAATAGTTTTAGAATTTGGTGTTTTAATTGGTGATCTAAATGATGAATATTTCATTGGTGAAGTAAATTGACTATTGTTATTGTTATTTGATTTGTTTTGTTGTTTATTACCACCTCCATAATTACTTATATAACTACTACTATTATTTAAACTTGTACCATAGTTAACACTATTATTTAAATTACTATTGGTTGGTGATAAAATCTTTAATAATGGTGTTGAAGATGGTGGTGGTGGGGGTAATATCATTTGTATTGGTGAGCTGCTTTGATATTTTCTATTAAAGCTATTACTACCACTATTGGTAATACTACTATTTTTGAGTGCACTATTATTTATATTTATATTTGTATTTGTAGTTGTATTTGTATTTGTATTGGTTGAATAATTATCATCAATAATAAATCTTTCAAATTCTTTTTCATTATTTTCAACCCATTCATCATTTTTAACACTATTATCATTGTTGTTGTTTTTTTCATTTGGCATTTTCTCATCAATTTGATCATTCTTTGAAAGATAGACTTTTGGTTTAATTGATTTTCTTGGTACCATTGATTTTCTTGGTGCAATTGATGGTCTTGATGATACAACTGATTTTCTTGGTGCAATTGATGGTCTTGATGATGTAACCGATTGTCTTGGTACAATTGATTTTCTTTTTGTTGAAACAACAGTACCTATAACTGATGGTCTTGGTTTTCTTATAGTACCATTGGTATTATTATTATTATTATTATTATTATTATTATTATTATTATTATTATTATTATTATTATTATTATTTTTATTATTGTTATTATTTGAAGTTGTAGTAGTTGTAGTTGTAGCAGTAGTAGTTGTGGTTGTAGTGGTAGTATTGGTTTCAGCATTGGTTAATGGATCAGAGAAAACTTCAGAAGGTTGTTGGTTTTGTTTTGGTAAAACTGATTTTCTTGTTCTAGCAATTGATTGTCTTCTTGCAATTGATTTTCTGTATACTGCTGATCTTTGTTCTAAAATAACATTACATGGTTGATAGCTATGAGTAACAAATCTTGATTTGATACGATTTGTAAAATCTTTTAATTTCTTTGAGAATAATCCTGAACTTGTTGATTTAACTGGTGTTTTTAATTTATTATTATTCTCACTTATATTATTTTCATTATTATTATTATTATTATTATTATTTTCTAAATTTACATTATTATTATTATTATTGACACTATCAGAATTTTCATCACCATCAATAAATTTAATAATTCTTTCAAATACAGTTGAGTTTTCAACATTATTTGATGATTTCTTTAAAGGTTGTTGTTGTTGCTGTTGTTGCTGTTGCTGTTGTTGTTGTTGTTGTTTTTGTTCTTTTAATAATTTTTCCTCTTCTTTTTCTTTTTCAATTATAGATTTAGCCTCCTTAACTAAATCTAATATTGGTAATTCCATGGCGGAAGTGAGTAAAAAATCGATACCACCAATTTCATCGATAGGTGGTCTTAATAGATATGGTAATAAACCATCGGCACCTTTATTCTTAAATAAGAAGCCGGCAGAATATTTTAATATTACAAGTGAAAAACGAAATAAAGAATTGACACCTTCCAAAAGTATCAAATCCCATAATCTTAATACTGTTCCCCAATCTGGTAATGTTGTAAAAAAGCACATCCACCATGGAGTAACATATAATAATGGATCAATACCATTTTTCAACTTTTTTTTTTTTTTTTTATATAAATAAAATAAAAACTATTAATAAACATTACCTATTTTTTTTTTTTTTTTTTTTTTTTTTTTTTAAAAAAAAAAATACTACTTACTAAATGTTGGCCTAATGGTTTATTTTCAATTTCTAAAATTTTTTGAAATAAAATTGAATCAAAAATTAACTGTGGCATTCCTGGAATATAATAACCCATAGTTTCCCTTTCCAATAGGGATACAAATAACCAAAATGTATCCTCTGGTGATAAAAACATTAACAAAACTCCAGCAATATATGACATACCTTGACAATAACCAACATTTGGATTATGATAAGAATATGATTGTAATACATCCAATAAATCATTTTTACTATTTTTTAAAAAAAAAAAAAATAATAATAATAACAATTTTAGATTAAATTTAATAAAGTGGATTTAATTGTTTTTTTTTTTTTTTACACATACCCTCTTTGAGTAAAAAATCTTTTATGATTTGGAAATGTTCTTGGAATATCAAGTTCAATTTGTTCAGTATGTTCATTTGAAGGTTTATTACAAAGTTCCTATATAAAAAAAAAAAATTAATAAATATAAATTAAATGAATTTATATTTAAATAATACATACTTTAAAATAATTTTCATGATATTGATTTTTAAAATAATTTATATTTAACATTTTTCTCCAAACCAATGGTCTTAAATTATTTGGTATACCTTTTGAAGATAGATATAATAATTTCTCTGGTTGATTAATTAAATAATCATTCCAATTATTTACAATATGAATCCATTTTTGTTCTTTTGAAATCCTTTTTCCAGCTTGTTTATAGGTTTCACCACCAATATCTTCGTTTTTACTTTCAGACTCATCCTCTTTTACAAAACCATATTCATCAAGTTTTGCATTCTTTTTACTTGGTGATTTAATAATATCAATATCTTCTAATGGTTTTTGTTGTTGTTGTTGTTGTTGTTGTTGTTGTTGTTGTTGTTGTGGTTGTGTAATTTGTTGTTGAAGTGAATTTAATAAATTGTTCTTCTTTTCATCACCATTGTTTTTATTATGATGATTAAATAATACTAAATCATAATCAAACATATCAACATCCATTCTTTTTTTTTTTTTTTGTTGATATCTTTTTGGATATCTTTTTTTTTTTTTTTTTTTTTTTTTTTTTTTGTGTTTATATAAATAGAAATTAAAATTTTAAAATTTTTTTTTTTTTTTTTGTGAAAATAAAAATTGTGAATTTTATTTAAATATTTTCTAACCGCCAAATGTTTTTTTTTACCGCTAAAAAACAGGCTATTACAATAATCAAATCGAAATTTTTTAAAATAAATTTTTTTTTTATTTTCATTTTTTTTTTTCATAATCCCATTTTTTTTATTTTTTTTATTTTTTTTTTATTTTGAAGTGTTTATTTGAAATTTAAAATGGATAAAAAGTGAAACTACTCAAACACAAATTAAATAATCTATTTTTAATTTTTCGAAAAAAAAAAATAAAAAATAAAAAATAATAAAAATAAAAAAACTGTCGACAAGTAGTTTACTTTTTTTTTTTTTACCACACCTTTAATTTTATTTTATTTTTATTTTTATTTTTTTAATTTCAATGGTAAAAAATTATTATTTGTAAATAAAACTATTCATTTTTTTATTTTTATTATTTAAAAATAATGATAATTAAAAAAACTGGAAATAATGATTGCAATGAATATGAATTTTGTAAGGTAAAGAAAGAAAAAAATTAATAATAGAGATTAAACTTATATTGTTCCAATCTAATTTTATTTTATTTAAGTGCGATTCACAATCAGGTGTTGGATATTGTACGACTAGAAGTAAATTTGTAGGAGTTTTTTGTCAACAAAGTGGAGATGTATTTAGTGATTGTCTTTTTAGAAATCGTATCAATTGTACTGATATTTACTCTGTTAATCCGTCATCATGTATTGCCAAGAGTAAATGTAATGAAGAGGCTAAATGTTTAAACTTTTTTTGTAGTTCACCTTTAATACCATCCTCATTTTGTAAACCAAAAGAATGTAATCTTTCAATATTTAATCTCACTGTAGTTTATTATTCTTTTTCAACTTCCCCATCGTTAACGATTTCATTTTATAATATAAACTTAATAATAGCGATATTGTTAATAATAAATAATTTGTTATACTAAATTAAATAATATTAAAATCATAAAGAATTGGAAAAACCGTATTACAATATGTAAGTTTTGAAAATAATTTATAGGTATGTCATAATTTAATCAATATTTATTATTATCAAAATTAAAAATAAAAGAATAAATGGTCAATTTTACAAATCATTTTTTAATTTTTTAATCAAATAACTGCCAAGTAGAGAATTCAAATGCAATTATTTTGGTTTTTTTTTAATTTATTTTATTATTCCCTCTCGTTGTTCCTCAAAAAAATAAATAAATAAAAAAATAGAATGGTTACATTCATTTTGTGTTTTTTTGAGTGTTCTATTTGTATTTACTAAATTCAATAGTACCACTTTTTTTTTAACACTTTTTTTAATACTTTTGAATACTTTTTTTTTTTTCATTTTTTTTCATCGATTTATTAATAAAAAAAAAAAAAAAAAAAAAAAATAAAATAAAAATAAAAAAAAATATTTCTTAAAGAAAGTTAATACTCTTTATTTTTATTTTTTTTAAAATTTTTTTAAAATAATGATTTTTAAAAAAAATAAAGATAGAATTAAAAGTTATTTAAAATATTTTATTGTATTACTCTTTTTTTTAATTAAGATTGAAAATTGTCAAAGCCAAGTTAAACTAAAACCAAGTTTAGTTGGTTCTCGAATACCAATAACATCAGATTTAGCATGTTCAATTAATACTTGTTCAGAGTTAGGTCAGTTATGTAATAATTCATCACCATTCACTGGACAAAGATGTTATGCCAATGATAGATGCAAGGATGGTATTTGTGTTCCATCGTTGAAAGTAGGGGAGATTTGTCAAGATAGTGGTGATTGTGAAATAGGCAGTAGTTGTGTTTCATTTAATTCAACATTATCTTTCACTTTGCAAAGCCAAAACAAAACTTGTCAACCAGCATTCTTTGCAGAATTTGGTGAAGATTGTGTTAGAGCCACCGATTGTCTAAATTCATTAGATTGCATTAATAGAAAATGTTCAACACCATTTTATGGTTGCATCTCTGATTTAAGTTGTGGTTTGGATTCATATTGTTTTAAAGCCAAATGTATAAAATATGAATTAAAGGTAACCATAAATAAATAATAATAGTAATAATAATAATAATAATAATAATAATAATAATAATAATAATAATAATAATAATAATAATAATAATAATAATAATAATAATAATAATAATAATAATAATAATAATAATAATAATAATAGTAATAATGATTATAAATACAAATTTTGTTAATTATAATAAAAAAATTTAGGATAATGAATGTTTTTTATTTAGATCTTATTCTTGTAGAGAAGCAAGAAATCCATGTGGATTGAAATCATTTAATATATCATCAATAGGTGAATGCAAACCAATAATTAAAGAAGGTGATCCATGTTTAACTAATTTAGATTCGTGTGATTGGACATCACCTCAATATGTTAGTAATCAAAATATTATTATTATTATTATTATTATTATTATTATTATTATTATTATTATTATTATTATTATAATTATTATTAATAATATTAGTATTATTAATATTGTTAATTTTTTATTTTAGTGTAAACCTTTATTTAAAGGAAGTGTATTGGGGAAATGCACTCCACTTCCCATTAGTTACCCAAGAGCATGTATTTCAAAAAAAGATTGTTTAGAATATGAATTTTGTAAGGTAAAGGTTAATTTATTATAATTGAGCTTTTAGTATTTTTATTTATAATTTTTTAAATTTAAAAAAAAATAGTGTGATCCACAATCAGGTGTAGGATATTGTACTACTAGAGGGAGATTTCAAGGGGCATTTTGTCAACAAAGTGCAGTAGTATTTTTTTCATGTCTTGACAGAAATAAAGTAAATTGCTCAGATATTTACTCTATTAATCCGTCTTCATGTATTGCCAAGAGTAAATGTAATGAAGAGTCTAAATGTGTAAACTTTTTTTGTAGCTCACCTTTAATACCATCTTCATTCTGTAAAACAAAACAATGTAATCTCTCAATATTTAATTTTACTGGTTCAATATTACTTTTATCGTCATCGTCATCACCGTCTTTACCATTTTCACTGATTATAAAAATACAGACATTTTATAATATAAATTTTTTAATATTAATGATAGTTACTATAACATTACTAATATAGTTTTAAAATAAAACATACAAATTAAAATGTTTACAAAACTTTAAAAGTTTAATCATTTTTTTTAATTTGTATTTTTATTTCTATTTAATATAATTTTAATATTAATTTTTCATTGCAACTCAATAATCAGTATTGATATTTATAATAACAATCATAAAAAAAAAAAAAAAAATTATTACCAAAATAAATAATATAAATAAAAAATTAAATAAATAAATAAAAAAATAAAAAACTTTAACAAACAAAAAAAATAAAGATGTAAAAACAAAAACAATAAAATTAAAATTAAAAATAGAAATAATAAAAATAATATTATTTCTATTTCATCCAACCCATAACACAGGCCACACTGTCGATATTGACGTCAGAACAGGATTTTTTGATATTTTTTTTTATTTTTTTATTTTTTTATTTTTTTTTTGAAATTTCCTTTTTATTTTCCAATCACCATTATGATTTTTATTTTTTTTTTTTTTTATTGATTAAATTAAAAAATAAAAAAAAAAAGAATAGAATGAATAAAAATAAAGAATTACCATTATATTTAATTAAAGATATTATAAAATTTTTATGTTTTGATTTTAATAGAAAAATTTTTTTTAATGAAGATGAACTTAATGAAAATAATAATTCTATTGTTAATTTATCATTAGTTAATTGGGAGTTTTTTAAAACCTTATCAAATAATTTAACAACCAGTCAAGATTTTAATTTTATTCCAGATAATTATTATCCAACCAATCCAATGTCAGAAAGTAATATTTCAACAATAAAAAATCAAGATAGAAGTGATTTCAGTATTTATAGATTGGAAAATATTAGATTATTAAAAATTGAAAGTAGAAATTATGCAACCAGTTCAAGTGAAGAAGAAATTGAAATTTCAAACTTTTTAAATGATGCCATTTCAAAATGTACAAATTTAACTTCAATTTATATTGATTTACAAGCATTTAAAAATGGATACTCAAGTTCAAGTATGAAATTTTTAAATGGATTAAAGATTAATGATAATGTGTCAATTGAAATAAAGAATTTGAAACTATTGAAATTAGATTCAAGGTTACCAAAAAATGTTAATAAAATTGGTGTTTTAATTGTTGATAAAATTGATCCAAAACTTTATAAAATTAACAATTTAAAAGATGGTGATAAATTTATAAAAATTGATTCACTAAGAATTCAAGGTTCAATAAGTGATTTCAATTGGAATGATTTAATTTTAAGTCGAAAAGACCTTTTACCAATTTATAATGATATTGAAGAATTAAAAGTTGATAATATTGATATATCAAGTTTGCTATCACTTTTATTATTAACTCCAAAATTAAAAAAATTAACAGCTACATTTTGTTTTGATTCATTAATGAAGAAATTAAATCAAACTTCAAAACAATCAGCACCATGTGAATGTGATAACAACTTTTTCTCACTAAAAAATAATGTTGAAACTGATTGGAAAAATTTAATTAATTCTGTTGGTTTACCAAATTTAACATCTTTATCAATTGTTGATAGATGTTCAGATATTATAAATGAAATGAAAAGAAGTAAAAACTTTATTGAAGAATATTTTAATGAAAAAAATAAAAGTCAAATTGAAGATCAAGATGAATTACAAAAACAATTTAATCAAGATTTTAAAAATTTAGAAGAATATCCTTTAATTTTAGAATTCGTTTCATGTTTTAAAAATTTAAAACAATTTGATATTAAAGCTATCAATTCAATTAAACCAATAATTGAATTAATTAAATCAAATAAATCAATTAAATACTATAAAGTGCTTTTCCAAATTTATGATTTCCATAATAAAAAAGAAAAATTTATTCAACTTTTAGATCAAGAATGTAGAAACAATAACAATGTAATTGAATCACTAATTATTGATCAAGAATTTTTCACTGATGTTGAAGATAAAAGTGATTATGCTGAAAATAATCTCTTTAAATATGAAAAATATTAAAAAAAAAAAAAAAATTCAATAGTATTTAATAAAATAAAATAAAATAAATTTTAAATTGATAATTTATTTATTTTCAAAATTATGTTTTTTTTTTAATTTGTATCATTATAGTCAATATTAACAATAATATTACATGTTGAAGTTGAATCCCTAACACTTGTATTAAAAATTGGATCACCAATAAGATAACCTTTTGTTACACTATGATCACCTAATTGTCCTTTAGAAAAACTACCACCAACTGCTGATACAATGATTACAAGACTTGCAATTTTACTGTTATCAAGTGCATTGGTGATTGTAATTGTAAAATGATAATTATGACCATTATTATTATGAGATACATCAAGTGGATATGATGTGGAAAATGTTGGAAGGTCAAGTTGATAAGTTGTTTTACTATCACCTTTAAAATCACCAATTGTATATTTCATTGGTATTGATGTATTATTAGTTACATTTGGAATTAACCAACGTGTAATACGATTAACTAATGAAGTTGGGAATGACCAACCATTTCTAGATCTATAGAAATCCTTTTTAACAACAACATTATCTTTCCAAACCATATCCATTACTTCTTTAATAGGGTGAACACGTAAATCACTTGTAGATGCTATGAAAAGAACATCACCATTTTCATCAGTCCATGTACAATATTCTGGTATGTCACTAGGAATTGGAGCAGGATAACCTGGTGCGAAACCATACTTTGCATCGAAATTTTGATTCCAACAATAAATTTGATACTTTTCTGGTAATAACATTTGTAATAATGAAATTCCATAAGCAGTAGCACCAGTTGAAATTAATTGAGAAGTCATTGTTGGTGTCCAAGCAAGTGATGTTGATAATAATTGATAAACTGCTTTCATTTTACCCCAATCTTTTAAAATCATTGATTCCATCGTACCCATATTGAATAAGATTGCTTCGAAATTTGAACTTAATGAATCCCATAATTTTGAAAGTTCAACTTTAAATGGATCAACATTAACTTTATTTGGTGTTGAAGCGGCACTACTAACACTAATTGCACCCATCATTACATTACCAAAATTACCAGCAGGTTGAGGTAAAAATGTTAAAACCAATTTAAGAATATTTGAAATAATTGATAAGATTGAACCGGCAACACTTGTAGTTTTATCATCAAATTGTATGATTGAAACGATTTGATTTAATCTTGCAGAATTATCAGCAAATAAACCAATATGAAATTGTTGATAATTATTAAATAAATTTATAATTGAATCAACTTGTTCAAATTCAGATTGTAATTGAGTTTTAATTTCATCGAAACTATCTTTACTAATTGAATCTGGATATTTCATATTAACCAATTCATTGGAAAATGAATTAAATGAATAATTACTATTCGTATATTGAGATCTAATATCATCAATACCTTTAATTAAATTATTTGAAATGTAAATATATGCTTTTAATTTTTCATCAGTATAATTTGGAAATGGTTCAGTTGTTTGTGTTAAAATTGAATTCAATGGAAATGAGGGTTCTAAATCCCATTGGAAGCAAACATTGTCAACCGAGGTTGTTGATTCACAAACGAGTTGAGCATTATTTGATGGATCGATTGGAGCGCTATTTGAACCTTTAACACCAATAAACATTTTGGTTTGATTGTTCATAATTTCACCATTACTACCCAATTTCCAAGTCTGTCTTTCATTATTTGAAGGGATTTGTGAATTTATAATTAAATCTGTACCATTGTTATTATCTGAATCTATATCCAATACAAAACTACCATATAATTGCGATAAAAGATGACCATCAACCAATTGCCATAATTGACCTTTATCATTTATATTTGTTTGAAA
Organism: Dictyostelium discoideum AX4; assembly: GCF_000004695.1. NCBI lineage: Eukaryota > Evosea > Eumycetozoa > Dictyosteliales > Dictyosteliaceae > Dictyostelium > Dictyostelium discoideum. The sequence goes on along the minus strand of NC_007089.4, from coordinate 64,986 downwards.
TAATACACATTTCCAACCCTTTGATGGTGTTTCTGTCGAACTATTCAAAACACTTACAACAAATGGTTTATTATCTCCTTTTAACATTGCTCTACTTTTAATAAAACACCAACTTGGTAAATCTTTAACTGATGTCATTGTTGTTGACTCTAATTTCACATTTTTTCCTGAGCTTCTAATATCACTCATTTTATTATCTAAAATTTCATTAATCATTTTATTATTTAAAATTTTTTAAAAAAAAAAAAAAAAAACAGACCAAATGTATTGAACTGAAAAAAAATAAATAAAAACCGTTTTATTAATAAAAAATAGTCGGTTGAAAATAATAAAAAAAAAATATCTTGATCTTAAAAATCAAGGAATTTGTGCAAGGCCATTTTTTTTTTTTTTTTTTTTTTATAAAAATAAAGGTTTTTTCTGTGTCTATTAATATTTTATTATTTTTTATTGATTCTTATTATTAAAATTAATAAAATTTTCTAAATTGGAAAAAATATAAACAAACAAGTTTGTAATGATTCATTTTTTTGATTTCCCAAAAAAAAAAAAAAAATTAAAGTGGTGGTTTGGTATGACAAAAATTATTTAGATCTTAAATAAAATAATTGTAAAATGAAAGAAATTTAAGAGGTATTTTTTTTTTTTTTTTTTTTTAAATTAAGAATTCCTTCCTTATAATACATAAAAGTGTACTCACTGGTTTTTATTATTTTTTTTTATATTTATTTTTTTTTTATTTTTTTTTTTATTTTTTTGTTTATATATTTAATTTATGTATCAAAAGGTTATTTGGATGCTTCTTTTTTATTATCAACTTTTTGAGGTTTTCTAAAATTATTTTGATTATTACTATTATTGTTGTTATTATTATTATTATTATTATTAATATTATTACCATTTAAATTTGGTTTATTTTGTTGATTATTATATTTTAAATTAATTGCGCCATTATTTTGTGGTTGTCTTTTATATGGTTGTTGTGGTTGTTGTTTTAATGGTTGTGATGATGAAGGTGATGATGATGATGATGGTGGTGATTGCTGTTGTTGTTTTCCAGTTGGTAAAGCACCTCTTCTTTCTTCGACTTTAATTATATTACCAGCAACATTAATTTTATTACTATGAGTTGATGCATAGTTTAAAGCATTTTGGACTGATTCAGGTTTTTCAAATTCAACAAATCCATAACCGGTAAGAATTCTAACATTGGAAACAACACCAAATTGATTGAATGCCTCTTTAATTGGTGCTTGATCAACTTTGGAACTCTTAAAACTAATGAAAACTGTGTTACCATCTTTTGAGAAATGATGATCATCTTTTTGTTTATTAGCAGTTGTGGTAGTGGTGGTGTTGTTGGTTGTGGTGGTGGTGTTGCTGTTGTTGTTTACTGAAGATGATGAAGATGATGGTGAAGATGATGGTTGAGATGAAGATGAAGATGATGATTGAGTTGGTTCTTCTGAGGCTGATGCTGTTTGTGCTGTGCTATTAATTAAAACTAGTTGAGCCCAAGTTTGCTTTTGATGAGGAGCTGGAGTGGTTTCTTTTGGTTTTTCAGCTGGGGTGGTGGTGTTGGTGGTGGTGTTGGTGGTTGGTTCTGGTTTTTTAGTGGTTTCAACAGCTTTTGTTTCTGTTGGTGTTGGAGTTGATGTTGATGCATTGATAGTAGTAACAGCAGCAGCGGCAGCAGTTGTTGTTGTTGTGGTTGTTGATGTAGTTTCAATGATTTGTTCAACATTTGAGGCTTTTGGTGTTGGTGGTTGTTCAACCTTTACTGGTTCTTCAGGTTGTTTAACAATTTCAGCATCAACAGTTGGAGATGCAGCAACTATAGCAGTTGTGGTTGTAGTAGTTGTGGTTGTAGATTCAACCTCTACAGTTTGTTGTTGTTGTTGTTGATAGTCTTGTTCAATGTTTGAAGCTTCATCTGGTTGTTCAATGGCAACAGTAAAAACTTCATCGCTAGTGAATGCAAAAATATCATTAGAGATAAAGAATGAACCTTGAATCTTTTCTAAATAGAAACTTTGTAAAAATCTTCTAACATTACCATCGAAACCAATTGAACCAATACATGTCATAAAGATCGATTCACCTAATGGTTGACAATCAATAGAGGAAATATTTGCATTACCTCCAAACTTTGCTGAATTATTAACTAAAAATTCATTAATCTATTTTTTTTTTTTTTTATTTGGTATTTTAAAAAAAAAAATTAAAAAAAAAAAATTTTAAAAAAAAAATGAAATAAAAAAAAAAAAATAGTTAATATGAATATTCATATATGGAAATTTTAATTTATTATTATTTTTTATGGAATATATATAATAAAAAACTATATTAGTAAAATGAAATAAATAACTACATACATTATCATAGCTAGTTAAGATGTTTGCTTTACCATTCTCGAATCTTCTTGTAATTTTTGAATTTTGGTGATAGAAATCCTTTAAATTCTCTGGTGTTTTAATTAATAAGGTGAAATATTTTAATAAAAAAGATGCTGCTACTGTATTGATCATTTCCATTTTTAATTTATTTATTTATTTATTTATTTTTTATAATTTAAAAAAATTTTATTATTGTTGTTTTTTTTATTTTTTTTTTTTATTTTATTTTTTTTTTTTTAGTTATGTTACTATTATTATAGAAATAATTTTTTTATATTTATATATTTAAAATTAATATTTTTTTTTAAAAAAGAAAAAAATAAAAAATTGTGTAAATAGTCTATCAATCTATCTTTCAAATATCAACTATTGTTGTTATTGTTTATTATATGACAGGCAATCCTTTTTGAAAAAAAAAAAAAACAGCGATGATTAACCCTTTTTTTTTTTTTTTATATTGGCCCAAATGAAAAAAAAAAAAAAAAATTTTTCAAAAAAAAAAAAAAAAAATTTAAAAATAAAAAAAAAAAAAAAAAAAAAAAAAAAAAAAAAGAAAATAATGTTCGTTATGAAAATTTTAAATGTTGGTTTCAAAAGAAGTTAAATTTCATACACATTTAAATATTATGGTGAATATACACATAGTTTTTATTATTTTTTTATTTATAAAATTCTCCAAACACAATCGAATTGAATTTTGAAAAACATTTTACCAAATCAATTTTAGAATACTGCTCCCAGAATGGTGTTGATCAACTTTTAAGACCATAAAGGACAATGGTGCTGCATTTTATTTTATTTTTTTATTTTTTTATTTTTATTTTGTTTTTTTTTCCCAAATAATTTAACATTGTCCTTTTAGGAATAAAATGATTTTATAAGATTTAAAAGTTTTTTTTTTTTTTTTTTTTTTTTTTTTTTTTTTCATTTTCATTTTCATTTTTTTTTTATTTTTAATTTTTTTTTTTTTATTTTTTTTTTTTATAAATTCGATTAAAAAAGATGAGTTCAGTCAGCGTACATTATAGCACACATAAAATAAATAAAGTTAGATTTCTAAATAGAAATTTTCATAATGATACATCATTATTTGTAACAGGTACAAATCACCCTGTATTATCGGTGAGTAATTTTTAAACCCAAAAAAAAAAAAAAAGTTTTTTTTTTTTTTTTTTTATCTCGGGAAATATATACTAACCTATATACATGTTTAAACATAAAAAAATATAAAATAAAAAGAAAAATAAGATATCAGTTTGGGGATTAGAAAGTAGACAAAACTCTGATGAAATTGAAGAATTAGCATCAGTACCAATCGATGGTATAGTTACAGAATTAAAAGTTATTGAAATTAATAATAAACCAATGATAATTGGGTCAACATCAAAAGGATCAATTTTTATGTATTCAATTTTTAATTTACCAAATAAATTTGAATATATAGGTTATGATGGTCTTTTAGATAAAAAGTATGAAAATTATAATAATATCAATAATATAAATGACACTTATGATACATGTAATTTATTAAAAGAAAGAATATGGTTTAATAGTAGTAGTAATAATAATAATGTAAATAGTAATAATATAAATAATAATAATTATAATAATAATAATAATAATTATAATAATAATAATAATAATAATAATAATAATAATAATAATAATAACAATAATAATAATAATGGTAGTTGTATAAATTCATTTGATATTAGTTATGATCAACATAGTTTAGTTACAGTTGGTAATGATGGTGTTATGAATTTATTATCAATTGAAAATTTAATACCAATTTATACCAATAGATATATTGATGGATTGAGTGTAAATGTTGTAAAATCAATTACATCCAATCAAATCATAACATCAGGTGAATTGGGTAGATATATTAAATTTTGGGATATAAGATCAAATTCATCACAACCTGTCAAAACAATTAAAACTCAATGTCCTAGAATATTTAGTTTGGCAATTCACAAAGATGAACAACATATCATTGCTGCTGGTAGTTCTGATGGTCAAGTTAATCTTTTTGATATTAGAAATGATTATTCAATTGATCAAAATAAAACTCATAATTCAAATGGTAATTTATTAATAAATAAATAATAGATAATAGATAATAGATAATAAATAAATAATATATTCATAATTAATTATTAATTACTAATTACTAATTTTTAAAAAAGTTTGGGAATTATCATTTAGTAAATCAAATCCAAATCAATTATATTCATGTTCAGAGGATGGATTCATTTATCAATATTCATACAATAAGGATAATTTAGGTGGTGGTGGTATGATGACTTTACCAAATCAAATCAATAATACATTTGATATCTATAGTAAAGAAGTTTCATTATTACAACTTCCAACTTCAATTGGTTCAATTGATTCTTTCGATATTAATTCAAATATAAATCGTTTGATTTGTTGTTCAACTTCTTCACAATGTTTAATTGTAAAATCACTTTAAACAATAAAAAAAAAAAAAAAAAAAAAAAAATAAAGATAATAAAAATAAATTTATTTAAGATCATTTCTTTTTTTCTTTCTGTCATTTCTTTTTTTTCCATTTTTTCTCAATTTCAAGAAATAAAGGTATGGAAACAATCCTTTTTTTTTTTTCTTTTTTTTTTTTTTTTCCAAAAAAAACAAACCTTGGGCCAAATTAAATTAAAAAAAAATGTGTTTGATCGTTTAAAAAATTAATTATTTTATTTTATTTTATTTGATCAATATAACCAATTAATTTTGAAATTAAAGAAGATTTTTTATATTCTTTTGCTAAATTGATAGTATCTTTTAATAGTTTTAATCGAAGATTACCATCACTTAAAATTGAAAATAGTTTTGAAAGTTGTTGAATGATAATATCATGATTATCTTTTGTTGGCCTTCTAATTTCTTTATGTACAAATTTAATAATATTATTAGTTTCATTATTTGGTGTTGTAGTTGTTATTATTGAATTCTTTCTATTATTATTATTATTATTATTATTATTATTATTATTATTATTATTATTATTATTATTATTATTATTATTATTATTATTATAATTTATAGATGATAAAGTTGGTGATGTATTTGGTGTATCATGAGTTGATAAAGAACCATTGGTTGTCGTTGGTATTGTTGATGACGATGATGATGATGTTAATGTATCAATAGTTAATGGTGGCGAATTTGGTCTGAATGGTCTTACAACTCCCGCTATATTCTTATGAGTTGGTGATATTGGTTGTGATATAATCGATTCATTTGATGTGGTGGTAGAAATATTAGGTACATTTGTTGTGGATATTGATGTATTATTGATATTTGGTGGAGTTGGTAATAGGTGTTGATTATTTGGACTCGAAATGGTTGAAGTAGGTGGTGATATATTATTAACAGGTACAGTAGGTATGTTATTATTATTATTGGTAACTTGTACAAGACTTGATGGTATTACATTATTATTATTAACAATTGGTAGTGGTGGTGGTGGTGGTGGTGGTGGTGGTGATGATGATGAACTAATTACAGATGATGTTTGTGTTGGTTGATTTATTGCTAATGATGAAGATAATGGTGGTGGTGATGATATTTGTGTTGGTTGAATATGTATATTAGTAGTAATTATTGATGTGTTAGTTATAGGTGATGATACAGTCGTTGAAGGTATAGGTACTGTGGAAGTTGTTATTGATGCAGTTGTTGGTTGTAATAATGGATTTGTAGATGTTGTTGGTGGTGAGGATGTGATTGTTGATGATGATGATGATGATGATGATGATGATGATGATGATGATGATGATGATGATGATGATGATGATGATGATGATGATGATGATGATGATGATGATGATGATGATGATGTTATTGTTGTATTTGTTGAAGTTGCTGGTGTAGTAGTAGTAGTAGTAGTAGTAGTAGAAGTAGTTGTTGATGTATTTGATAAAGAATTTAATGTTGGTAAAGATGGATAACCTCTACCAGATAATCTTCTTCTTTTATTTGGAGTTAATTTATTTTTACCTTCACCATCAGAAGTTAAATTACCACCTTCATCAGCTTCATCAATTGACATATATCTTTGATTTGATTTCTCTTTTCTATAGGGATTACCAAATAGAGGAGTGTTTGGTTTCTTATCATCATCAATATCTCTTAAAGTTTCACGTTTACCAATAGTTTCATGATAATTACCCATTTGTGATATTGGCAAATGATGTTTTGATTCATCTTTTTGAATTTTCTTTTTAAATATATGATCTTTCATTTTATCTAATTGATTTAATAATTGAACTCTACCAATATCAAATACATTTCTTTGTAAAATATTTATATTTGAAGAACTACCACCACCACTACTACCAGTTGTTGAAGATTCTGATAATTCTTGTGATAACTCTGAATTTTCAGATGTTTCATTATCTTGTTGAATTAATTCTGATAAAATATCACTTGAATAACCTTGATCTAAAATTTGATGAAAACTCTTTTTCTTTGTTGCTAAATTACCACTACCACTTGAACTACCAATTCCACTTGTATTAGAGGAGGAGGATGATGGTGATGATGAGGGTGATGATGGAGATGAATCATATTGTTGAGCTTGTTTTTGTTGAAATTGTTGAAATTGTTGTTGATGAGAGAATTGTTGTTGTTGCTGTTGTTGTTGTTTTGAATTTATAATTCTTTCAGATTCCATCTTTGAAATTGATTGTGATTTTATTTTTTTAATTGTATTATTTATGAAATTTATAAATTGACTATCGATATTATCAGGTATTAAATTTAAAGAACAAAATCTTTTCAAAGCACCTCTTAATGGATTAATATAGTAGGGTGGTATTGATAATAAGTAACCCTCAAACTCTTGTTTCCACTTTTGTGAAGGCATCATTTTAAAGGTTGTAGTTAAATCCTCTAATAAAATCCATAGTCTTGGGAAATTATAAGGAAATACGAATAGATTGACACTATTACCAGCAGAGTTTAAACGTAAACAACCAAATGGTTCACCTTGACCTGAAACTTGTAAACTGTTCATCATGAATACATGAGTACATTGAATTTTATTTGTGAGTAGATATTGTGTCAATGGACATGGTTCCAATTCATATTTATCGAATGGGAAATTCTCTGGAATGTGAGTATCGGCCTCGATGATACTATATCGTATCACTGGATGAGCCAATCTCATCGGTAGTGATAATGAGGTGATATCAGGATAATAACCCTCTGGTATTGGCCAAAACCCAACTTGCTGTCTAACATATAACATCTTGTGCAATGATAATGGTGGTGGTGGTAGTAGTTGTTGTGCTTGTGCTTGTGCTTGTTGTTGGTTTACCAATGGTTCAAAGCTTACAACTACACCACCTTGTAACTTTTGCATTAAACCTTCCACTTGTTGAATCATTGTCTTCATATTGGTTGCAACTTGACATCTACCACCTGTAACATCACACATTGGTGCGATCGCTGGTTCCATGGGTAATGGTAAACTCTTATTACTACTTATACCACCAAATTTCAAAACGATAGAGAATAATCTTTGATCCCATCTGAATGGTTCTGACGTTGGATCACTATTTAAATGAAATTGAGTTTTTGGTAATGTAAAATTTTCAATAATACTAGAGCTGTTGGTTAATGAACTTCCATCAGTCAATAGTATGATGATTGCAGGCTCGATAAACCATGGATTTCTACCTTGGCCATAGTTATCGATTGATGATTGCACTCTAAATTGATTTAAGAAATCAAATGATTTTTGAAGTGAAAATCCTAAATTTGACATATCTTTGGTTTGTAAATTCTTAACTTCTTGTATAAAACTATTGAAATTATCTTTCCACCCAATTTTAACTGCTGTTATTGGATTCTCTTCTGATGTAATCAAAAAGAATCTATCATTTCTCATTGATGCATCTTTTGATCTAATCTTTATAAAATGTTCAATCGCTGCTTTACTACAATCTAATAATGTCATTCCATTTGTAGTTTTTTGTGACATTGATCCACTTGTATCCACAACAAATGTAATTAACATTTTTTAAAAATTATTTTTATTTTTATTTTTTTTATTATTATTATTATTATATTATTATTATTTTTTATTACTATTTTTTATTATTATTAATAATATTATTTTAATTATTATAATTATTTATAATATTTTAATTTTGATTTTTTTTTTTTTTTTTTTTTTTTTTTTTTCTATTTTATTTTTAATCACACACTTTAAAAAAAAAATCAAAAAAAAAAAAAATCAAAAAAATTACACTTATACAAAGATAGATTTAAATCTTGTTGTGTTATTTGAAAAAAAAAAAAATAAAAAAAAAAAAAGAAATAAAAAAAAAATAAAAAAAAATAAAAATAAAAAAAATGAAAAATAAAAAAATATAAAAAAAATAAAAAATTAAAAATATTCATGAACATAAATTTTTGTTTTTTTATTTTTTATTTTTTTTTTTTTTTTTTTTTTTTAATTTCTCTTTAAAACATAACCTGCTAAAAATAAGAGTAATTTCAATAATTATCAAAAAATATAATATATATATATAATTAATAATAATAATATAATAATAATAATAATAATAATAATAATATTAATAGATAGTAATGGCTCATCAATGTAATGATTCTAGTCACTCTCATGGTGTTGACGATGGAATTGAATATTCATTAAATAGATATTTAGATACAGGAACAATTACATGTTTAAATGAAAAAGTTAAAGGTTCAGTTAGACATATTTTTAAATCATGGGAAGATAGACATGACCTTAAACATGTAATGTATTATTATTATTATTTTTTATTATTTTTTATTATTTTTTATTATTTTTTATTTATTTATTTATTTTTTTTTTTTTTTTTTTCTCAAAAAATAAAGAAAATAAATTTCTAATATAAAATAAATAATTTTTTGTTAAAAAGTTTGTTGAAAGTTGTGACGATGAAGAATTAATTATAAATATTCCATTTGGTGCAGTAACACAAATTAAATCAATAATAATTATTGGTGGCGATGGTGGTTCTTCACCAAATAAAATGAAAGCATATATTAATAATAGTAATATTGACTTTGGTAATATTAATTCATTTGCATGTACTCAAGAATGGAATTTACATGAAGATTTTGAAGGTCAAATTGGTTATAGTACAAAGTAAGTTATTTTTTTTATTTTATTTTATTTTTTTATTCAATTAGAAATTTATATTAACACATATTTTTTATTTTATTTTTCTTCAAAAAAAAAAAAAAAAAAGACCAACAAAATTCAATAATATAAATCATCTTACACTTTATTTTCCATCAAATTTTGGTTCGCCAACTACCAAAATTTATTTCATTGCATTAAAAGGTGTATACACAAGTGCTAAAAGAGAAATTGTAAATACTGTATATGAATCAAAACCACAATTACAAGATCATAAATCTGATATTTTCAATGGTGTATCTCATGACCTTTCTTAAATAAATTATTTTTAAAAAAAAATAAAAAAATAAAATAATAAAAATAAATAAAAACAAACATTAAACATCAAAAAACAATAAAAAAAATATAAAAAATCAAAAAAAAAAAACCCACGAAGATGACTTTTTTTTTATATGGTTTAAAAAATCAAAAAAAAAAAAAAAAAAAAAAAAAAAAAAAAAATTTCTTTTTAATAAATTGTCTCACCACGCACATACACATTTCGCTTTTTGTTTTCAAAACATACCATAGTATTTTATTTTTATCTCAACATATATTCTCATTAATTTTTTATTTTTATTTTTAATTTTTAATTTTTAATTTTCAATTTTTTAATTATTATATTTTTTTTTTAAAATTTTTATTTTTTTATTTTTTTATTTTTTTTTAAAACAAATATTCTCACCACCAAAGTTAACTTTGTAATTATATCAATCTCTAAAAATTTTTTTTTTTTTTTTTTTTTTTTTTTTTTTTTTTGTATGCTTTATAATGCATTTACAAAAATATTCACAACCATAGTATATTTACTATCTATTATTTATTATTATAATAATAATTTATTTTTTAAATAATTAAAACAAAAACAAAAAAAAAATAAAAAAAAAAATAAAGATAAAAACTAAATAAAAGAAAAAAAAAAAAAAAATAAAAGAATAATCAAATGTACTTTTTTACACCTCCACAAAAGAGAACACTGAAACCAGTAGTAGATAGAGTACTACAACAACAACAACAACAGCAACAACAGCAACAACAACAAAGTTTACCAAAATTTCAACCATTTGAAGTTGAAACCTATTCATTAGAGGATGAAAAATATCTTTATAATATTTCATATTGTAAGTTATTTATTTTTTTATTTTATTTTCCTATTTTTTTCAATTAATTATTAATTTCCATCTATTTTCCAAAAAATAAAATAAAAATAAAAAAAAAAAAAAAAAAAAAAAAAAAAAAAGTTTCAAAAGAAGAGATTAAATTATTATATGATTTATTTCATAGAATTAATTTAGATTTAGATGGATTTACAGAGAATATTATTTATCAAACATTATCATTTTTAGTACATATACCTAGTGGAATTGAGGAATTATCATCATTATTCTATAATGAGGATGTTATATATAGAAAAGAAATTAATAGTTCTCATCGTTCAAATCAATCATTTAACCATAGTAATAGTACAACACCATTAAATACAACTAATAATAATATTAAAAAACCAACAACTACAACAACTACAAATAGTAATAATATAAATAATAATGGTAATGTTAATGGTAATAATACAACCAATTTAGATGATATTTTAAATAATCATAATGATAATTATTCAAGTGATAATTCATATTTACATAATATATATGATGATATTTATGAAGATGAAGATGACGAAGATGATGAAGATGATGATGATGATGAGGATGAAGATGATGAAGGTAAAGAATTTGAACAAGATGATGAAGATGAATCGACAATATCATCAATGTCATTAAAAAATTCTCAAGCAAAACGTTTATCAAAAAAAATGAATTCGATTGATTTGAATGTGGATGAAATATCATCGACACATAATCAGAATCATCAGAATCATCAGAATCATCAGAATCATCATCATCATACTACTACACATATGATTGAAAAGAAAATTACAACAACAATTAATAAAATTAAACAAAAGATATCAAATGAATCATCAGGATTATTATGTGAAGTTGTTGGTGCTGGTGGTGCAGGTACTGAAGGTGCTTCATCATCAACAACAACTACAACAACCCTATCAAATGATTTACAAACTAATGAATCAATTAAATTTGTTGAAGATGAAAAACAACAATTAAAACAACAATTAAGAAAACAACTTTTAAAAGATGGAAATCATAATAGTTTAAATAATATACTTTATGATTATAAACATCCAAATGATATTAATACACCAATTGAAGAATTAACTGCAGCAGCAACAACCACAACTACAACAACTTCAACAACCACAACAACAAATGATCATCAAAATTTAGAGAAAACAATTATATCAAATAAAACTATAAAAAAACTTGAAGGAGTTGAAACAATAAAAGATACTGTAGAATTAGAAAAACAACAACAAAAACAACAACAAACATCAAATGTAACAACAGCAAAAGTAAAAGATACAATATTATCATCTTCACCTAAAACAACAACAACAGCCACAACAAATAATAATAATAATAATAATAATAATAATAATAATAATAATAATAATAATAATAATAATAATAGTTATAAATATAATAGTTATTTAGAAAGTAGTAATATTAGTAATATTAGTAATGCAAGTTATACAGATAAACCAATGGATGATGAATATTATTATGGTGAATACGATGATGAAGATGATAGTAAACCACCATCACAAGAAAAGATTGAATCTATTAATCTTTATAGATCACAATTTTCAATTATTCGAGATTGTAATCTATGGGGTGGTAAAACTTTAAAAGAAGATGAATTCGATTATATTGATAGTTCTTCTGAAATACTTAAATATCGTATGATCATAAAATATATGGTAGAGAATCTTTTTTCATACATTCGAAAGAGATATAATCTAGAGGCAAATAAGAATCCATCCATCATTCATTTGATTGAAATCATCTCAATTATGACTAGAGGTACATTGAAAGAGAAATCGGAATTGGTCTTTAAATTGGTTAGAAAGAAATCAGAGGGAGTTGTATATAAAACAGAGTTATTGGAGATGATTCAAGGCATTGATGCCCTAACCGTATTGAATGTATTTGGTTTAGGCTCAATTGGTACACCCGATGAAGTGGTTAACAATATCTATAGAGAGGGTTTAAGTACAGTCAATTCAATACAACGTACACCATCATTCCCAAGATCGGATTCATTCTATCAGAAATCAATGTCATCGGAACAACCCTTCTTTAAGGATACATCATTGGAGATGAAAGAGTTTATAAAGAGGTCCGTTTCAAACTCTGATATACCGAGATGTTTTGGTTTCTTTGATTTGATTTATCTATGTTATATAAAACCCATTGAAGATTATTTAAAATCGAGTATAAAGTATAAACAAGCTTCAGGTTATCTTTACTATGAAAAGTATTTAGGTATCATTAAAGCATACTCATTACGTTGGTTCGAAGTTAGATCTGGTTTTTTAATTGGTTATAAAAGATTGTTTTCAAAGCCTTCCAAAGTGATTTGTCTCTTTAAAACCAATGTTAAAATCATACCAAAGGAACATCCTAAACATCATATGAAATTGAAATCACTATTTAAGGGTTCACTAAGTAAACAAATCGATGGTAATAAGGAAGCAACCGATTTCGTCCTAAGAAGATTCGATGATACCGAGCAAACATTTATTTCATTAAGTTCTCATAGAGCTTCGAATTTTGTTAATGCAATTAGAGAGAATAGTAAAGGTTCCTATAGGTATCATTCATTCGCTTCACCACAGGAGGATATTAACGTTGTTCCTTACATCAATGGTAGCACTTACTTTAAAGGTGTCTACAAGGCATTGAAACATGCAACCAGTGAAATCTATATAGCAGGTTGGTGGATCTCTCCAAATGTTTCATTAAATCGTACTGCAACGAGTAAAACACCCGATAAATATCGTTTGGATAGTGTATTGATGAAGAAAGCAAGTGAAGGTGTGAAAATCTATATTCTAATTTGGGATGAAACTATGATTGCAATGGATTTGGGTAGTAGAGGTGTAAAGAGTTTCTTTGAGAAAATGCATCGTCGTAATATTAAAGTGATCAGACATCCACATATGTTACCACTCTATTGGTCACATCATCAAAAGGTTGTGGTTGTCGATCAACGTATTGCTTTCATTGGTGGTTTAGATCTTTGTTTTGGTCGTTACGATAATGAATACTATTTCGTTAAAGATAATTTAGAAATTAATTTCCCTGGTGCTGATTATATCAATAGTTGTATTGCTAAACCTGTAAATAATTTGAAAGATTGTTTAGTCGATAGAAATACTCAACCTAGAATGCCTTGGCATGACGTTTCAATCTCTTTAGATGGTAAAGCTGCTCGTGATGTCACTTATAATTTCATTCAACGTTGGAATCATGCTAAAGATTCAAATCGTGATTATAAAAGTTATCCATATCTTATAACTTCTTTAGAAACACCTTTAAATATACCACATCCACAACCACCAACTCAATTTTTACATCCAAATACAAATATTAATAATAATAATAATAATGCTAATAATAATACCAATAATATTAATAATAATAATAATAATAATAATATAAATAATTTAAATTCAAGCACGAATACTACAAATAATACAAATAATACTACCACTACTACAAATAATAACAATTTAAATACAAGTACAAATATGTTACCAATTAATAATAATAATAATAATTTAAATACAAGCACAAATATATTACCAAATAATAATAATAATAATAATAATAATAATAATAATAATAATAATAATAATAATAATAATAATAATAATAATAATAATATTAATAATAATAATACTACTTCTACCACTACCACTACAACAACTAATAATAATTTAAATTCAAGTTCAAATAATTTAAATTTTAATATTAGTGGTGAAATTCATAATAATAGTTTACCACATCAATTAAATAATCAACAACAACAACAACATCATCATCATCATCATCATCATTATCAACCACCATTACCACCACAACAAAGAGGTACATGTAAAGTTCAAATAGTTAGATCAGTTTGTGGTTGGTCAGCAGGACAAGTATTAGAGAATTCAATCTATAAGGCATATTTAAATTTAATAAATTTATCACAACATTTCATATATATACAAAACCAATTTTTCATATCATCAGTTGGATTCACTCAACCAAATAATCAGATTGCATTTGCAATCTATAAGAGAATTGAAAAGGCAGTATTATTGAATCAAGTGTTTAGAGTGATTCTATTGTTACCAGTACATTGTGAAGGTGATATCTATGATGTTGACACCCAATTAATTATAAAGTATACAGAGAAATCAATCACAGGTATAAAGACGGAACTTTTGAAAAAGTTTCCAGAGATGGACATCGATCAATACCTATCGATCAATTCCCTCAGAAATTGGGATGCCAATGGTGATATCATCTTCACCGAACAAATCTATGTTCATAGTAAAGTTTTAATAGTGGATGATAAAATCGCAATCATTGGTAGTGCCAATATCAATGATCGAAGTTTAAATGGTTCAAGAGATAGTGAAATTTGTGCAATCATTGAAGATCGTGATTTAGTCGATAGTAGAGTGAATGGATTACCCTACAAAGCTGCTAAATTTGCTCATAATCTAAGATGTAATCTTTGGGAGTATCATTTGGGTCTCATATCGAACCCTGATCCTCTCCTATCCGATCGTATCAAAGATTTAGTCATCGATAGTACCTATCATGATATTTGGAGAAATATGGCTCAAAGAAATTCTGCTATCTATAAAGAAATATTTGGTACCACTATCCCCGAGAATTGTACTAAAACCTCTCAATATAATCGTGGTTCTATCAAATTAACAAGTGAAGCTTTAGAAACTTTATGTGGAATCAATGGTTTCTTAATTGAATATAATACTTCAATGTTATCTGAACTTGAAACCCCAACTTCAATTTATTCTGATATTATTACCTCAATGAAACTATTCCTTTAAAAAAAAAAAAAAAAAAAATAATAATAATAATAATAATAATAATAATAATAATAATAATAATAATAATAATAATAATAATAATAATAATAATAATAATAATAATAATAAAAGAATATATGTAATAAATAAAAAAAATAATAAAATGTTTTTTTTTTTTTTTAAAATAAAAAAAAAAATTTTAATACAGTTAACCATTTATTTAATTTTATTTTGATGTTTTGTAAATTTACACAAAAAAAAAATCAATCTAAAAATAGATTTTTGGAGACCGTCCAAACAATTTTGATTTTTGATTTTTTTTTTTTTTTTTTTTTTTTTTTTAATTTTTAATTTTTTTTTTTTTTGAAAAAGCAAAACGATGAGTCAGAGACTGGTTTTTAATATTAAATCACATGAAGAGTCAATACGTGATCACTAAAGATTTTCTATTTTTAATTAATTTTTAATTTTTTTTTTTTTTTTTTTTTATTTCGGCAATTAAACTTTTGGAAAAGCCTAAAAAATAAAAAAATAAAAAAAAAAAAAAAATAAAATTCACACTTTTTTATTTTATTTTATTTTTTTTTTTATTGCATTTTTTTTTTTTTTTTTTTTTATTATTTTATTTTACTCACACAAGTAATTATATAATATACATATACATATAAAATGGGTTCAGTATCAGGTAATACACCATTAAAAGAAGTTGATAATGAAATCTTTGAATTAATGAATAGAGAAAAAGATAGACAATTTAAAGGTTTAGAATTAATTGCCTCTGAAGTATGTTTTTTGTTTATTCATTATTTTTAATTAAAAATAAAATCTAATAATTTTTATTTTTTTATTTTTTTATTTTTTTTTTTTTAAATAGAATTTTACATCAAGAGCAGTTATGGAAGCATTAGGATCACATTTTACAAATAAATATGCAGAAGGTTATCCAGGTTCAAGATATTATGGTGGTACAGAAGTTGTTGATGAATTAGAAACTCTTTGTCAAAAGAGAGCATTAAAAGCATTCCGTTTGGATGAGAGTAAATGGGGTGTTAATGTTCAACCATACAGTGGTAGTCCAGCCAATTTCGCAGTTTACACAGCATTATTAAGACCACACGATCGTATAATGGGTTTAGATTTACCATCAGGTGGTCATTTAACTCATGGTTATCAAACCGATAAGAAGAAGATTTCAGCATCATCAATCTTTTTCGAATCAATGCCATATCAAATTGGTGCTGATGGTTTAATCGATTATCAACGTTTAGAAGAGAATGCATTATTGTTCAAACCAAAATTAATCATTTCAGGTGCATCTGCTTATCCAAGAGAATGGGATTACAAGAGAATGAGAGCAATCGCCGATAAAGTTGGTGCTTATTTAATGTGTGATATGGCTCATTACAGTGGTTTAGTAGCTGCTCAATTATTGGATTCACCATTCGATTATTGTGATGTTGTCACCAGTACCACTCATAAAACCTTAAGAGGACCACGTTCAGGAATCATCTTCTTTAGAAGAGGTAAAAGAGTCGATGGTAATGGTAAAGAAATTGAAGAGTACGACATTGAATCAAAGATCAATTTCGCAGTTTTCCCATCACTCCAAGGTGGTCCACATGAAAATGTTATTGCTGGTGTTGCTGTTGCTCTCAAAGAAGCCGACTCTCAAGAATTCAAAGAGTATGCCCTTCAAGTTAAAAAGAATGCCGCTGCCATTGGTAATGCTCTCATGAACAAAGGTTATAAATTGGTTACAAATGGTACTGACAATCATTTAATTCTTTGGGATTTAAGACCAAAGGAACTCACTGGTAATAAATTTGAAAAAGCTGCCGATATCGCTAATATCACCGTCAATAAAAATGCCGTCCATGGTGATACCAATGCAATTTCACCAGGTGGTATTCGTATTGGTTCATCTGCTCTCACAAGTAGAGGTTTAAAGGAAGCCGATTTTGAAAAGATTGCTGATTTCCTTGATAGAATCGTTTCAATCTCTCTTGAAATTCAAGGTCGTGTCGGTAAGAAATTGGTTGATTTTGTTGTTGAAATTAATAAATCAAAAGAATTATTAGATTTACGTAAAGAAGTTGAAGAATTCTCTTCAAAATTCACTTTACCAGGTATTTAAATAATAAGGTAAAAAACTTTAAAAAAAAAAAAAAAAAAGTAAATAAAAATAAAAAACAATCAGATCAAGTGTAATAAAATGTTGATTAATTTCACTTGTGTAAATAAATAAAATAAAACAAAAAATTGTTTTTTTTTTTTTTCTTTTTTTTTTTTTTTTTTTCTATTTATTTTAATATTATAAAATTATTAATATTTTTAATAATAAATAATTAAAGGGAGCAGTAGTTAATATTTTTTTATTTTATTTTATTTTATTTTATTTATTTTAATCATCAAAGAAAGAAGGTCTATTCATTACATCTGAACCAGTTCCATAAGAAGAGAGGACATCTAATTGAAGGTATGGTACCAATATTTTACCTTTTGAAGATACAGAGATAGTAAGAGTTTGAGGGATTTCAATTGAACCTTTTAAAATTGTATTTGAGATTTCAAGTAATGAAGGATCGATTGGAGTGATTATATAGTAATAACCATTTACCATATCGATTGAACGAATTAAACCCAAACCAATACATTGTGAAATTAAAGGTGATTGATTAATGATCGTTGGTAAATTATTACCAACTTTATATGATATATATTTATAATTCTTTTCAGGATCTTCATCGATACAAATTCCAACTAAACTTGCATTCAATGCATACATAGTTTGACTTGGTGGTACATTATTGGTTAAAATTTTAACTTTTAATTCTTTCCATGATACTTGATAGGGTGATTGATGTGATAATGATCCTTTACTCTCTAATTTAAAATAACTTTTAAACATTAAATTTCTAATTTCTGATGATCCCAAATTAAAAATTGGTTTATATATTGATTGACTAAAATTATTAATACTATTAATTGAATATAATTTTGTAATTATTGTTGTTTTTAAATTTTTATTATCATCATTATCATCATCACAATCTTCAAATAATTGATTAATACAATCTTGAGAAAATGTAACAGTACTATCAAATCTATTAATAAAATTATTTAAATTATCATTTAAATTATTATTATTATTATTGTTATTATTATTATTATTATTATTATTATTATTATTATTATTATTATTATTATTATTATTAATTAATTGGACTATTGATGTTGGTTTAAAATATTTTATAATTTCTTGAGTTAAATGAAGACCTAAACTTTTTAACCAACCGTTTGTATTTAAAATTATTGGTATATTTGGATATTGTTGTTTTATTAAATTACAACAATCAATTAATTGAAATGATAAATTTAAAAAATATTCTGGATTATTCTTTGGTGATGTATCACCAAAGAAATAAGATTTTAATGGATTATTTTTACAATGAGTAAATGGTGGTCCTAATAATGGCGAATTTATAATATCAATTGACATTATACCACTTGGTGTAAATTC
Organism: Dictyostelium discoideum AX4; assembly: GCF_000004695.1. NCBI lineage: Eukaryota > Evosea > Eumycetozoa > Dictyosteliales > Dictyosteliaceae > Dictyostelium > Dictyostelium discoideum. The sequence goes on along the minus strand of NC_007089.4, from coordinate 45,904 downwards.
AGTTTGACCTGTATCAGTTTCAATAAAAATTATATGTGTATACCTTTTTTTTTTTTTTTTTTTTTTTTTTTTTTAAAATAATAAAAATAATACAAAGAATTAATAAATTATATTTTAAAAAATATATATAAATTATTTAATAATATACATACTTTTTTAAAAGTTTGTTAATTAAAATTCTATTAAATGTACTTTTACCAACATTTCTTTCACCACAAGTTAAAATTGATAAACCATTATTATTACAATGATCATTATATAAGAATTGAGTATTTATTAAATTTAACCATTCATTTGGTATTGTTAATAATTGAGTATTAAAATCTGGTTGATATAATGGATAAAAACCTTTTAAAAGTTTAAATGAATCAATGATTTCAATCTTTTTCTTTGTAAACATTTTAGGATTTTCACAATGATCATCTAAAATCTTTAATACTATAATTGATGAAATTGCTAATGTTGGTTCATCAATTTCAATTTGTTTTTCATTCTCTTTTAATTTATTTTTAACTAATTCTGGTATTTTAATTAATTGATTTTCTATTATTTCTTTTAATGTGTATAATTTATTATTACTATTATTACTTGTAATTGATAAAGTTGGTGAACAAAATGGTGAATAAATTGGATAGTATGTAGTAGATTGTGGTGTAATTGTATATCCATAAACTTCTACCGATCCAATTATTGAACGTGCTTGAATAGTACCATGGAAATAAATGGTTTCATTTTCTTTGAAAATTAATATTAATTTATCGCTTCCCAATTGAAATACTTTATTCTTTGTTTGAAAATTACTTAATGTTTGTTGTAATATTTGATGTTGTATTAATGTACCTGTTTTAATTGGTTTATAATTCCTATAATTATTTTTTTGATTATTATTTTGATTATTATTATTATTATTATTATTATTATTATTATTATTATTATTATTATTATTATTATTATTATTATTATTATTATTATTATTATTATTATTATTATTTATATTATTATTGTTTATATTATTATTATTATCATTTTTATTAATTTCCATTTTAAGAATATTTTACTAAAACCAAAACTGTGAACAGAACGAAAATATCTCGTAAAAAAAAAATGAAATGATTTTTTATATTTTCTGATAATTTTTATTTTTTTTTGAAAAAAAAAGTTTTTTAATTTTTTTTTTTTTTTTTTTTTTTTTTTTAATTTTTTTTTTAATTTTATTAATAAATTTAATTTTAATTTTTTTTTTTTTTTTTTTTTTTTTTTTAAAAACCTCAATTAAATAAAATCTAATAATCTTATTTGATTTGGTTCATTGTTGTATTTTTATAAAAAATAAAATAAAATTTAAGATCAAAAAAAAAAAAAAATAGTTAACACCACTGTGATATTAATCACACTTATATAATACATACAATAAAAAAATGTCTTCGCCAGACAAAGGTAAAATTACAAACTATTTTACAAAAGTGAAATCACCAAGCGACATCAGCAGCAACGAAAATAATAATAATAAAAATAATAATAGCAATAATAATAATAATAACAACAATAGTAATAAAAGAAAACAAATTGAAAGAACAGATACAATTGTAAATAATACTCAATTGGATTATATATCGAAAGAGATTGAATCAAATAAGAATAATAAACCAAAAATAGTTCAAAATGATGAAATTGAACAAACTCAATTGATTGATGATAATTTACCAAATCAAAATGAAGTAAAGAGATCAAAAAGTAGTAATACGACAACGACGACAACAACAACTTCAACATCAAATATAAATAATAATTCAAATTCAAATTCAAATATAGATAATAAAATGGAAGATATTGATGATTTTTTATTAGAAGAACAACAGAGTAATACTATATTTTTAATACCATTAGAGGGTGAGAAATATGTTGATGTTTGGAATTCAGATTATGTAAAGTTACCATGTTCAAAGAATAATGTTTATAAAGCTACTGTTAAAACCACAAGTAGACAATCGAGTGGTTTAACACAAACTACACTCGATGGTGGTTATGCGATTGAAGATGAAATAAAAACAGTTACAGAGGTTAGATATTTAAGTAAATGGTATTTAATTAATACGATTTTATCAAATCCAATCAAAAACTCTGAAGCATTTGAAGAGGCAGTTAAATCATACAATCAAAGAAGTAATTGGGATTTCCAAGGATTACATGATTTCTTTGAAACTGAATTTACAGAGAGTGAAACCAATGAATTTTTTAGCCAAACATTACCAAAGATTATAAAACTTGCATTACAATTACCATTTTTATGTGCACGTCCAATACCATTATTAAAGAGTTCAGTGGATCGTGAAATCATTTTATCACAAAAACAAGTTTCATCCTTATTGGCTAATGCTTTCCTTTGTACTTTTCCACGTCAAGGTAATATAACTTCAAATAATAATAACAATAATAATAATCATTATCGTAGAGGTGGAAATCAAGATAAATTCCCATCAATTAATTTCCATTCATTATTTTCTGGTAAAATGATTCCAAGTAGAGCAGCGAAATTAAAATGTATATTTCATTATTTTAAATGTGTAACCGAAAAAACACCAACTGGTACAATATCATTTCATAGACAAGTTTTCGATGAGAGTGAAATACCCGATTGGGAGAGATCAACTGCAACATTAAGAGATTTAACTTGTTTTACAGAGGGCACAATCGAGGATAATGGCATTGGTATGTTACAAGCTGATTTCGCAAATAAATCATTGGGTGGTGGTGTTTTAGGTTATGGTTGTGTTCAAGAGGAGATTAGATTCGTCATTAATCCAGAGTTGTTAGTATCTTGTTTATTCACATCAATCCTACAAGAGAATGAAACTGTTATCATCACTGGAAGTCAACGTTTTAGTAAATACACAGGTTATGGTGATAGTTTCCAATGGAATGGTCCATACATTGACAAAACACCATATGATCAAATGGGTAGACGTTTAACAAGTATCGTAGCTATGGATGCCATAAAGTTACCACATGGTGGTAATAGTTTTCAACAATTTTCACCTTCTGCTGTGGAAAGGGAATTAAATAAATCATTATGTGGTTTCTTTGATAGAGTCTCCCTAACCATTCCACCACCTGTTGCAACTGGTAATTGGGGTTGTGGTGTTTTTGGTGGTGATAAACATTTGAAATCAATCATTCAATTAATGTCTGGTTCTCAAGCTGGTCGTGATTTAGTTTACTTTTCATTTGGTGATCAAGAATTTACTGATGAATTAACTCAAATGATTAGTTTTCTTCATTTAAAAAAAGTTACTGTTGGTGGCCTCTATAAAGCACTTTGGGAATATTATAAATTAATTTCACATACAAAATCAAACTTTAAATTATTTTCTTATTTAGATGCTCATTTTTCATAAATAAATAAATAAATAAAATAATTATTTTTTTTAAAACTTTATAAAATTATTATAATAAATTACTTTTTATTTTGTTGTCTTTTAAATAAACAAGAATCAAATATAAAGGAACACATTTCTTTTTCTTGCAATGGGAATAAACAACCCTCTTTTGGACACATAAATAAAACCTCATCTAAACTTATATATTTTGCTTTTAATTTTATATTGCATTCCTTACAAATCATATTATTTAAATTTGGTAGGGGTTTTTTAATTTGTTTTTTAGGTTGTTGTTGTTGTTGTTGTTGTTGTTGGAGTTGCTGGAGTTGTTGAAGTTGTTGTTGAGACTGAGGTGTCATATTAATTGTATTAGTTTGATTTGGAGAAAATGGTGATATTAAAGTTGTTTTTGGTTGTAAAAATTGAAAAGATTGTGGTTGTTGTTGTTGTGGTTGATGATAAAATTGTATTGGTAAAGTATTTGATAAAATATTTGATGAAGGAGAGGGCGATGAAAATAAAATATCAGAACTTGGTGAATAAGATGTAGATAATGTTGAAGATGTAGGTTCAAACCAATTATGATTTTCATTATCAATTAAATTAATTTGTTTTATTGGTGATAAATGTGTATTATTATTATTATTATTATTATTATTATTAATAAAATTATTGTGGTGTTGATATTGAAAATGAGGATTTTTTAATGGTGATAGATGGTGTTGAGTAAAACTATCATCATCTATCCAATTTGTTGCATTACTACTACTACCGCTATTTATATTGATACAATTATTGCTATTACCATTTATTTTATTATTTAATATATCATCTTCTTCACTTTTAGATGGTGAGTATGGTGATTGAAATAATGAATGTTGGAATTGAAATGTATCTGCATTTTCATCTAACATTGGCATTTGTGTTTTTATTATCTTTATATTTTTTTTTTGTTTTTTTTTTTTTTTTCTTTTATTTTTTATAAATTTAATTTTATATTTAGAGCACTTCCAAATAATAAAATTATAGTATTATATTATGTTAATAAATGTAGGAAATCATAAATGAATAAAAAAAAAAAAAAAAAAGTTAAAAATTTTTTTTTTATTTTGTGGAAATTTTCAGAATTAAACTAAAAACGTTTTTTTTTTTTCTTTTCTCAAGGTTTATTTTCATATTTTTTTTTTTTTTATTTTTATTTTTAAAACGGAAAAATATAAACGATTTTTGAAATTATTATTTTGCATAATTATTAAAAATTAAATTTTTTTTTTTTTTTTATTGTAATTCCCATCCCCAAAAAACAAATAAAAAAAAAAAAAAATTGTAAAGCATAATAATTTCTTTAATTTAATTTAAACTATATATTATTTATTTATTTTTTCTTTACTTAATATATATTTTTTTTAATTATTATAAAATATCTGGAGAAATTAAAAAATAAAAAAATTTCTTTAATTATTTTTTTTTATTTTTTTGTTTTAATAAAAGAGTTATTTTACAGTTCCCCAACAATTTATAATTATAATCTAAATCCATGTTTATTTAAATCCACAAAAATAGAAGAATTTTTAATATGTAGTTGTAACTGGTGTTATTCTTTTCTTTCCAGTTAAAGTTGTTGACTGTTTTTGAGTAGATAGTACTTCTTGGGTAGTTCTAGTGATTGGTTTAGTTGGTATTTGATTTCTTTTATGAATAAATAGTTCTATTTCATTTGGTAAATTAAAATTATAAGATTTTTTAAAGAATTGTTGTTTTTCTCTATGACTGATAGGTTGAAGTGATCCATCACTAATTTCATGTAGTTTCAATGATATATAGGCAATAGTTCCATCAATTGAACAAACAAAAAATGATAAACCATCAGGACACCATGAAACATCTTGTATTGTATTTTTAAAAACTTCTTTACAAACCATTATAAGTTGAGGTGGCGATCTCTTAATACTATTATTGGTATTGGTATCGGTAGTAGTAGTAGTAGTAGTAGTAGGTGGTGATAACCATAATGAGAATGTTGAATCAACACTTCCTAATAAAATTAATGAAAAATAATTATTTGAATTATCTTTAAATATAATTGGAGAACATTTTGAAACTGAAACTACATCCGTATGGCCTACCAATTCAAAGGTGTCATCATTACCATCATCATTACCATCATTACCATCATCATTACCATCATCATTACCATCATCATTACCATTGTCATTATGATTACCATAATGATTATTTATAAAATTATCTCTACCTATTAATATAGCTGAATGATTATTTTTATTAAAACCTTGAGTTGATATAAAATATTTAGAATCTGGTGTCCAACTTGATCTTAAAAAGAAAGATTTTAAATCTAAACCACCAACAACATCTTTAATTACTTTTTCACAATTCCAATTGATAGTATTCCAAATACATATCAAACCATCTGATTGTGAAACCAAGTATTTACCCATTGGATCCCATGTAATTCCATTTATAAACTTTTCTTGTTTTTCTAACTTTTTTATAATTCCTAAAATAAATAAAAAAAAAGTTAGAATAACAAGAATTATAAATAAAAATAAATAAATAAATAGTATAAAATATATAGATACCAAATTTAGTAGTTTCCCAAATTAAAATTGTTTTATCTAAACTACAAGTAGCTAAAAATTGATTATCTGCTGACCAAATAACATCGGTGATATCAGCACTATGACCTTTAAGGCAAACTATACTCGTCCAAATCTCTGGTGTATTTGCTGATTGAAATGGTGAAAGTGTCCAAACTATACATTCTCTATCATCTGAAACTGATGCTAAATATCTACCATCTTTTGACCATTTGATACTGTTAATTGATTTTGAATGTGCATAATTAATTGAATATAATAATTTTGGTGTTGGTGTTGTTGTTCTTTTGTTGCTTGTATCATCAGCATCATCTTCCATAATCTCATCGGATATTGGTTCAATATTCCATATTTTTATATTTGAATCTCCTCCACATGTAGCTAATCTTTTACCATCAGGGTGCACATCAATTGAAAATATTGGTGTTCCTGTATCATAATGTTAAAAAAAAAAAAAAAAAAAAAAAAAAAAAAAAGATTAAAACATTTTCTAATTTTATGTTTTTGTTTATTTTTTATTTTTTAAATTCTATTTACCATGATGATCGACCCAATAAGGTTTTACAATTATCATTGATATTGCTACTTGCAAAAAATGATTTGAAAAAAAAAAAAAAAAAAAAAAAAAAAAAAAAAAAAAAAAAATAATTTAATTTTTTCATTTTTTTTTTCTTTTAAAAAAACACCATCCAAATCCACTAACTCACCCACGATGCAACACCACAATAGAAATGAAAATCGAAATAAATAACAACTGTAATAAAAATGAAATTGATATTTCTTCAACTATTAATTCATTTAAAAGACCAGTTATTTTTTATGTACAAAAAGAGATTATAAAAAGATTATGTGATTATATTAATAAAGGAAATTTTAGAATTGGTAAAGATACACTTGAAAAGAATTTTATTGGTAAAAAAGAATTTAATACCTTATTAATTAATTATGTTACAGTATGTTGGGATTGGTTTAAGACTGTATCAAATTTTATTCATGTTTATGTTTCACCACCTTTTCAAAATTTAATTATTATATCATCATCATCATCATCATCATCATCATCATCATCATCATCATCATCATCATCATCATCATCATCATCATCATCATCAGTACCTTATTCCTCCTACTCCTCATCAATAATTGATAAAACAAATTCAAATGAATCTCAATATCAACCAATTGTTAATAATCAATCAAAATATTTTATATTTAAAAATAATAGTAATAATATTAAAGTAATAATATTGAATATTATAAAAACAACACATAAAATTTCTTATCCCAATCACAATGATAGTAATAGTAATAATAATAATAATAATAATAATAATAATAATAATAATAATAATAATAATAATAATAATAATAATAATAATAAAAATAATAGTAATAATAATAATAATAATAATGAATATAATATGACAACAATAAATGATATTAGAAATATAAATTTATTATTACATATATTTAAAAGAGTGAAAACTTTAAATATTATAAGTGATGTTGATATTTACTTTGGAAATTCAATCGATAGAACGACATTATTAGATCTTATCAATTTTCAATGTTTCACAATATTTAGAATGGCATTTAAATTTACAAAATTAACATTACCAAATCAAAAATATAAAACTTTTTATGATAAAGTTTTATTATCTTTGAAAATAGAACCATTTAATAATAATAATAAAAATAATCAAAATAATCAAAATAATCAAAATAATCAAAATAATCATAATAATAATAATTTAAATAATGACGATAGTAAAAAAAAACATAAATTAAAAAAGGTCATAAAATTAACAAAAGAAAAGGTACTTTATAATTATAAACAAAACTTTCAACCTCCATTTAAAGATATGGATTTATTTTATCACAGATTCGAAAATGATAATTTATTTGAAAGATATTTTAAATTTTCACCTTGTAAATCTAATAACAATAATAATAATAATAATAATAATAATAATAATAATAATAATAATAATAATAATAATAATAATAATAATAATAATAATAATAATAATAATAATAATAATAATAATAATAATAATAATAACAAAAGTTACAATAATAATAATAATAATAATAAGAATAGTTATTTTAAAAGTAGACAAATGAAAACTTTAAACTCAAATTTATTATATTTTAAAATAGGTTTTTTTATTTTTTTTATATTATTTTATATATTTTTTAAAAAATAAATAAAAAAAAAAAAAGGAAATAAAATTATCTCTTTGCTTCTAATATATATTTATCAATTCTTACTTTCTTTTAATTTCTATCTAAAATCTTTTTTTTTTTTAATATATCTATAATTTATTGTTTTTTTTTAGTTTTTTTTTATTTAATATTATTTATTATTTATTTTTTTTTATTTAATTGTTTATTTAATAATTCAGTAAAATAAAAAAAAAAAAAATTAAAGGAACAGTTGTGGAATTTTTTATAAATATAAATAACTTTATTTTTTAAATTAAATTTTTATTATGTTTTTTTTTATATATTATTTGAGGGTATTTTAATTTTTAAAGAGTGGACAAATTCTCGAATGAAGTCTCATATCACTTCTATTAATGGTTTTTCTTTTTCCATAAAAAGCCATAATACCACAATTCTCCAATATTAAAGTCATGTGGGATTCAAAAGCATATTGAAGAGCTATAAGACAACCAGGAGTGATTCTTAAATTAGTGCCGAAACCATCCAAAATTTCTCTGGCCAATCGAGAAAAAGAAAGTAGAGGTAAAAGAAGCTTATCCGATTTTTGGTGCTTCTTAATTTCTCTTAATACTAAATTTTTCTTTTTTTCTTTCTTGGGGAAGAATTTGAATTTGGTTTTGAAACTCTTGGTGCTTCCTTTGAATTTAGAGGGGTTGGTGCTGCTCTCTTTGCTCTTGGGGAGGATAGAGATGATAATGATGGTGATGATAGTGATGATGGTGATGATGGTGATGATGATGGTGATGATGGTGATGATGGTGATGATGATGGTGATGATGGTGATGATGGTGTTGGTGATGACGGTAATGATAGGGATGATGGTGATGACTGTAATGACAGTAATGATGGTGATGATGATGGTGATAATGGTGATGATGATAATGATGAATTTGATCGTGAAACCCTTGGTGATTTCCTTGTTTGTGGAGGGGCTGGTGCTGACTTCTTTTTATTTGGAGCTGGTTTTAAAGCAACACTGGGGTTTGCTGATCTAGAGGCTGATATATTGAGGATTCTTCATATCCAGAGGATAAAGAGGATGATAATGATGATGGTGATGACAATGATGACGATGATGTTAATACATTGGGAGATCTAGTAATCTTGGTGCTTCCTTTGAACCTGGCGCTGCTGGAGCTGGCCAATTTTCTTGTGGTTTCTTTAAATATGGAGCGGCTGGTTTTGAAACACCACTGGGTTTTACTTTTGAATAGTATGAATATATTGAGGGTTCTTCACTACCAGAGGATAATAATGGTGATGACGATGATGATGAAGATGATGAAGAGGATGATGTTAATACATTGGGATCTTAATGTTCTTGAAACCCTTGGTGCTTCTTTTGAATCTGGTGTGGCTGGAGCTGGGTTCTTTAAATGTTGAGCGGCTAGTTTTGAAATACCACTCGGTTTCACTGTTGTATGGGGTGAATATATCGAGGATTCTTCATTACCAGAAGATAATGGTGGTGATGATGATGATGATGAATACATTGAGTATTCATCACTACCAGATGACGATGTTGATGATGATGACGATGTAAAAAAATTGCGATATTTGGTTCACTATTTTTGGTCACCCGAATAGTTGGTTTTCCAATTTCAGTTGTTTTAGCTGGTGCCTTCTTGACCATTTTTTTTTTTTTTTTTTTTTTTTTTTTTTTTTTTTTTTTTTTTTTTTTTTTTTTATTTTTTATTAATTATTTTTTTTAATTAGTTTTTATAAAAATAACCATCACATTTTCTTTTTTATATTTTTTTTATATTTTTTTATTTAGTTTTTTTTTTAAAATATTTTTTTTAAAATATCTTTAGAAATCTATTTTTTTTTTGATTTATTGATTTACATTAAATTTATTTTTTTAATGTAAAAAAAAGTATTTATTGTATTAGATTTTTTTTTATTATTATTATTTTATTATTACTCTAGTTTTTATTATTTTTTTTTTTTTTTATTATTGTTTTTTATTTATTTTATTTTACTTTATTTTATTTTATTTAATTTCCACTTTCAGCATATTCATTTACATGCTCGTCTTCATCTATATCGCTGCCATCTTCATCAATATTACTACCGTCCTCATCTTCTTCATCTATATCACTACTTTCTTCCTCACACCCATTTTCATGATTATTTTGTTTTTTTGTTTTTTTTTTAGAAAAATCCAAGTCATTTTTTAAAATGTCAGAAACTTCAGAGAGAACTTCACAAGAATTAAATTTTTGAGTGTATATATATCTTAATAATTTATTACCATTGGAAAAGAAAGATTGATTATCTTTATCCAAAATCCATAATAATTTTAAACAAGAAACTCTATTATAATTTCCAATGCTAAAAATCAATGTTTTTTTTAATCCTAATAAATATTTATTTATTTGTTTATTATTATTATTATTATTATTATTATTATTATTATTATTATTATTAGTGATTTTATTTATAAAATTATAAACTATTTCTAAATCGTCTAAATAATTAAATTTAACAATTTTATCTACTGCACTTTCATTCAATAAAGATATTTTGAAAAGTGTATTGTATCTATCAACACCTTGATTTTCTAATTTTTTTAATTTTAATTTATATAAAAGTTCTCTCAAAGCAAAATTCTCATCATCTTCACTTATTCTTTCAAATAAATGATGATCAGGATCATAAAGATCTTGATAATTTCGATGATCACGTTCACCTGGATTATTAAAATAATCGATATCATTCAATGCTTTTGATAATTGATTTGAATGGAATAAATAACTGAATAATGTTTTATTCAGTGGTTGAATACATCTACCAGATTTTAAATCATAATCTCTATTTTCAAAAATCCATGCTAAAATCTCTGGATTTGATAAACAACTATACTGTTGTTGAGCTGGAGTTAATTCTAAAATTGAAATAAATTGATTTAAACTCAAATGAGTTGATAAGGTAATTTCATGGTATGGACTATTTAAAAATTCAAGTTCTTTAAAATAAGTTGACCAATATCCTTCGCCATTATTATTATTATTATTATTTTGATTACATTTTAAAATATTCTCTTTAAAATCTTGATAATTTTTACAAATGAAATCATTTGAAAGTAGTTTTTTATTTTTTAAGAAATCTAATTTACTAATTTGATTATAATAATCATTTGGATATTTTATTTTGAAATGATATAAAATTAGCATTAAATGTTTTTCATAGATATCATGATGATTATATAAATAACTATCAATGCTTAGATCGTAAAATGAATTTAATAAAAATTGAATTTGAAATTTTGATTTATAGTAATCATTTGAATAAAGAATATCAAAATGTTTTGTTGATTTCAAAGATTTAAATAAATGTTGACAATCATCATTTTGTGAATTATTATTATTATTAACTAGTTCTATTAGAATTCTTTCATCTTTATCAATGAGAATATCATTTTCAAGATCATTAAATTCATAATCTTTACGATCAATATAAGAAACCATTGAAAGTGATTTAATTAAAAGTTGAATTATTTCTACTTGTACTTTTTCTGATTTACTATACAGTTGTTTTAATGTTAATTTTAATTCTTGTTGATTGAATGAATTCTTTATTGATGTTTGAAACTTTTCAAATGGTAATAATTGTTGAATTTTATTGGAGCATTCAATACCATCATTACCTTTAACTACCAATGCTGATAAATAGTAAATGGTTTCACATAATTCCAATAGAAACTCTAATGTCAGTTGAAGAATTGAAAAACAACCATCAATTTCAAATGAATGTAAACTATATAAACATTCAATGGTTTTGCTAGTTTTAGTTGGTATTGTAACTCCTATATTCAATAAACAGAGAAAAACTCTTTTATTTTTATAAACATCATATAATACATTGAATTCGTCCCTTGAATTTGATTTAAATCCAAAATCATTTAAAGTATCATCGTTTGAAAAATTATACCTTTCATCACTATCATAAAACCTATTTAATCTTTCTCTAAATTTAGGTTTAATCGTTTCATCTAAAATTTTAATAATTTCTATTTCATTTAATTTAAATGATTCAATTTTTAAATTATTATTATTATTTGATTGTATTATATTTAAAAGATATTTGACTATATCAATTGCACCACATTTTATAGAATATTTTAATAATTCGGGTGAAATGATGGTATTTAATTTATTTATTATAATTTTGAAAGCAATTATATTATCACATATTATTACTATATCGAAAAGTTGATTCGGTTTGAAATAATTTGAATAGTTATTAAATAGATCTTGAAAGAATTGATAATCTTTAAATTGGTCTTTAAATTTTTGAAAGATACGATATGAATCATTTTCAGAGAAAACCATTGATTCCTTTTCATTTCTAGATACTTTATACCTAAATAATTCTTTGTTGCCATATTTTAACATCTTTTCAACACTAATCATTTCATCATATTTGAAATATTTCTTTTCTCCATATAATGTCTTTGATAGCGAATGATCCAATTCTAAATTATTATTAACGAGTTTAATTTTATTACTTTTATATTTTGCCAATAATCTAGATGTCTTTATTTCTAAAAATGATAATATTTTATTCTTTATTACTATGTTCTTCCAAATCTTTTCATAGAAAATATTATCTGAACTAAACTTTAAATCTTTATTATCAATTTTAATTTTTTTTGTTTCTCTTTTATCAATTATTGATGATGACATTGTTGGTGTTATTTTTTTTTAAGAAAAATAAAAAAAAAAAAACATTTTTCAAAAAAAAAAAAAAAAAAAAACAGTTTTTAAAAAAATATCATTCCACGAACGAAAATATCTAACCCGTGGTGAGCTTTTAAATTCTTGTAATTTTTTTTTTTATTATTCTTATTATTTTTATTTTTTTTTTATTTTTTTTTTTATGAGAGATTTTATTTATTTTTGGTCAACTTTTAAGAGCTCAACTTCAAAGAAAAGTGTACTTCCTGCAGGAATTGGGCCAATAGCACGATTTCCGTATCCAAACTCTGGTGGGATGGTAAGTTCAATGAGGTCACCTTGGGTTAATATAAAGTAAAAAAATTAGTACCATTAAAGAGATTGTAATAAATAATGTATTATCAACTAAATATAACCATACCTTCTTTTTTATTTAATACACCCTCATCCCATCCTTTGATGACTTGACTATTACCTAAAACAAAAGAGAATGGTGTGGATCTATCTCTTGATGAATCAAACTTTTTACCTTCATTATTGTCGAGTTTACCAGTATAGTGAACTGTAACAAGGTTACCTTTTAATGCTTGTTTACCCGTGCCTTGTCTTATTAATTTTGAAACTATACCAATCATTTTAAATATCTGCAGATCTGAAAAAAAAAAAAAATAAAAAAAATAAAATTCTTTTTTATTGTTGAAAAAAAAAAAAAAAAAAAATATTAAAAAAAAAAAAAAAAAAAAAAAATTCCCAAAAAATTTTTTATTTTATTTTTTATTTGTTGCCATCTAAGCATTATTATTTGTTAGAACCATCAGTGGATTGTATCATAATTAATTATTTTTGGAACAGAATTGTGTAGTTTTAAATGCAATTAAATATTTGGGTTAATAAGAGTGTGAAAAAAAAAAAAAAAAAATAATTTTAAATCATCTAATTTCACCCATAAAATTTCACTCAAAAAATAAAATTAATAAAAAATTGATGTAATAATATTTTAAAAATTTACCTTGCTATTTTATCTTGGCATTAAATTAGATAAAACTTAAATAGATAATTAAAAAAAAAGATATTAATAGATATTATCAAAAACCCATAAATAATTTCAAATACTAAATTAATAAATAAAAGAATTTATAATATTAATAAAAAATTTACATTTAAATACATCATTTTATTATTTTTTATAAGATAAAATTTAAAACAATCTATAACCTATAACCTATGGAGATTTTTGGTTTGATAAGATGTCAGCCAAAGTAGCTAGTGATTTTATAAAGTCATCAGATTGATTTCTAACTTCAAGGTTGATAATGCTTGCAGATTCCATCTCCATTTGTTGGATTAAACAATTCAATTCCTCTACAATTGAAACCAGAACAGAGTGATTTAATTTTTTTACACTCGTCAAAGATTGACAAACCTTTTTGTTTAATGGCAGCCTCAATAGTTTTTTTGCTGTTTTCAACAGTGTTGATTCTTGTTTTAGTATCTTTGGTTCCTTTGGTAGCCAAATCATATTGAGCTTTAACATCGTGCAAAACTAAGTCCATTGTAACAGTGACTTTCTTCATTGTCTTACGGGCATGATAGTGAGAGTTGAAATGGCAATTTTTTGGGCAAATACGACAATTATTAGAAGAAATACAATAGCATCTTTGGAATATTTGGCTACCTATTCAGGTTGTTTCATTTAAATTACAATGGTCATGGCAAACTACATCACAAATACTACATAAGGTACTATAATAGGGTGCATCAACATTTGTTTTAAAAATTCTTGGATTGATGAAAGATCAAAGTTTGAATCGTGCTCCCAACAATTGGTTAAAACAAAACATAGCGATTTGACAATTGAGTCTGGAAGATTGCCTTTAATTCTAACTAGAACATAGTTAAGATTCACTGTTAATCTTGATTGGTTCCATTTACTACAACTACAATGGCAGAAATTTGACCCAAGTCTGAAATGGTTTTTAAAATCAATTTAATATTAATTTCATCTTGTTCTTTTCCTCTAGTATCATTTAGCCCTGGGCTATCAATGATATTCAAAATGAAATCGCCCATATCAAAAGAGTAACACAAACATTTTGTTGTTTTACTTGTTTTACTATCGGTGACATCATTTTCATCATGATCAAAATTTTCAGTGGCTTTGTGAAATTTTGTTGGAATTGATATTTTTGGTTTTCTCAATTCTCCTTTTCTACAATAATTGGTAATTAAATTGATAAAAGATGTTTTGCCACTACCCTATTATCATAGTAAATAAAATCTATTAAAATAATTTTTATTATTACTTATTTTTATCCTATTTGATAAAACTTACTGTTTCTCCCATCAAGAAAACATTTTTTACTGGTTTGGATATTAACATGTTAATATTTTTTTTATTATTATTTAAATACTAATCTTAATATTGTTAATCAACTTCATTCAACTTTGAAAGATTTGCAATTCCAATGCTGGAAAATGGATTATGAAGATACTAGAGATTTAGCAGATTTATTTATTAATAAATTAAATGAATTTATTGTTGCAATCGAAAAGAAAAAATCCACTGTATTTTACCAATCTTCTGATAGTAGTATTAGTGTTGCCAATAAGTTAACCTCCCACTCAACCAACAAAAGCTCAAACTATTCTGAATATAAAATTCAAAACAATGCAAACAATAATAATAATTGTAATCAAAATGTTGGTTATGAAACAAAAGAACTTCAATCACAAATACAAGTTCAATCACAATCTCAACAGCACCCAATAAAAAATAATGACAGATATTGTTATCAAAGGAAACAAACAAATGAAAAGCCATCACAAATAGGTTATTTAATGAATTGTAATGATGATCTCAATCAACAATATCAAAGCAGTTATTTTGCCCAAAATCCAATTCAAACATCTCAACACCTTGTTCATTCACAAATAAACCAAATTCCTCCACAAGAACAACTAAGAAATCAAAACCCAATTCAAACATCTCAACACCTTGTTCATTCTCAAATAAACCAAATTCCTCCACAAGAACAACCAAGATACCAAAACCAAAACATTCAACCAAATCAAGTTAGTCATACCATTAATCCACACCTATTAAAACATTTGAATCAAACAGAATTTCAAACAAAGGAGAGATTAAAGGAAA
The DNA here is from genome assembly GCF_000004695.1 of Dictyostelium discoideum AX4. Taxonomy (NCBI): domain Eukaryota; phylum Evosea; class Eumycetozoa; order Dictyosteliales; family Dictyosteliaceae; genus Dictyostelium; species Dictyostelium discoideum. Next base: position 29,853 of record NC_007089.4, on the reverse strand, counting down.
TACAAATTCAAAAAAATAAATATTTAAATAAAATATTTGACCTCATTTTAGAAGAAAAAACATTGAATTCTAAATTGTTAAATAGCCAATAGATAGTATACCAAAAAAACAGGAAAAAACAACTTTATACTATTTTCATCTCCTTAATTTAAAAGATTAAAAAAAAAAAAAATATACAAATAAATAATCAATTTTTGCTATAATAATAATTTTTTTTTTTTTTTTCAAAAATTTATTTATTTACCTTGCCATAAATAATAATAATAGTGACTATTATTTATTATTATTTCTTGTCTTAATTTATTACATCTATTGCCTACTCTTTTTTAAAAAAAATTTATAATATTAGATACTTGTTTAAAATTTTTTTTTTCCTTTATTGTTTATTCCAATAGAGGAATAAATTTTTAATAAAATTTTATTTAATATTTTTAATAAATTTTTTAATATTTTTATTTATTAAATTCCTTTTTATTTTATTTTATTTATTTTATTTTATTTTATTGATTTTATTTTATTTTTTTAATCAAATCCATACCACTAACTTCTTCCACCCATATTCAGCATCTATCTTTCATTGAGTTTAATTTTTATTATATTTCATTATCCTTTCCTTCATATTCTTCATCACTTTCCTTTTAATTCCTCCTCATTCTTCATCTTCTTCATCTTCATTTTCTTCATCTTCATTTTCATTTTCCTCGTAGTCTTTATTTTCTTCATTGTCTCCTTCATTTTCGTCATCTTCACTTTCTTGATTCACTTCCTCTTCATCTTGAATCTTTTTTTTGAAATGATTTCTTAAAATGTTTTCAATTTCGTGAATTACCATAGAACGTGATTTTCTGAATTCTTTATAGATAGATGTTAAGAGTCTATCATCAAAGAAAGATTTGTTGTATTGATCTAATCTCCACAATAGTTTTAGACAATTTATTCTATTATAATTTGCAATACATGAAAGTATAATATCTTTTAATTGTGAAAGTTGCTTTCCAAATTTCTTTGAATTTCCAATGCTGTTTAAAAAGTGATAAAGTATTTCTAAATCATCTAAAAAATTAAATTTAATGATTGTATTTATAAAATTATTTATATCGACATTCATTAATAATGATAGTTTAATAATTGTATTAAAATCTTGAATTTCTTCTTTTGTAAAGTTTTTGTTTGATTCTGACATGGCATTTGTCACTTTTTCGAGACCAAATTCTTCTTCACCTATTCTTTCCAATAAATGATGATCAGGATCATAAAGATCTTGATAATTTCGATGATCACGTTCACCTGGATTATTAAAATAATCGATATCATTCAATGCTTTTGATAATTGATTTGAATGGAATAAATAACTGAATAATGTTTTATTCAGTGGTTGAATACATCTACCAGATTTTAAATCATAATCTCTATTTTCAAAAATCCATGCTAAAATCTCTGGATTTGATAAACAACTATACTGTTGTTGAGCTGGAGTTAATTCTAAAATTGAAATAAATTGATTTAAATTTAAGTGTAATGAAATTTCAATATTAACATTTTCAATTTCAGATATTTCCCTAAAATAAGTTGACCAATAACCATTATTATTATTATTATTATTATTATTATTATTATTATTATTATTATTATTATTATTATTATTATTATTATTATTATTATTATTATTATTATTATTATTATTATTATTATTATTATTATTATTATTATTTATAATTTGTTGATTTTCTATTGGTAAATTACATTTTAAAATATTCTCTTTAAAATCTTGATAATTATTACAAATGAAATCGTTTGAAAAGAGTCTCTTATTTTCAATGAAATCTAATTTAATAGATTCTCTATTATAATCTTCTGGATATGTTATTTTAAAATGATTTAATATTGATAGTAATATGGATTGATCTCTTACATCACTTTCATCTATTTCATTAAGATCGTTATCATTTATATCATAAAAACCATAGAATAAATCATCAAGTTTAAATTGTGATTTTAATATTTCACAACCATATAAAATATTAAAAGTTTCGATTGAATTAACCCTTTTAAAAATATGGATATTACTTTTTAGAAATTCTCCACCTCTATCTGTTTCTTTACATTGATTTACAATCATCTTTAAACATTCAAAATTTTCTAATAATAAAAAAAATATAGATCTAATAAATTCCTCTTTATTATTATTATTGACGTTTTCAATATCATTTATTAATTGTTGAGAAAATGATTTTAAAAAAGATGAATCACCATAATTAATAATAAATTCTAAATTTCTTAATATTTCCACTTTAAAATCTTTACTATGATCATTTAAATTTTGATAAATTTGACCAAGATATAAATAAATATCTTTTGCTCCATGTATTTCCCTTTTATCAAATCCAGAGATTTTAGCATGGATTTTTGAAAATAGAGATTATGATTTAAAATCTGGTAGATGTATTCAACCACTGAATAAAACATTATTCAGTTATTTATTCCATTCAAATCAATTATCAAAAGCATTGAATGATATCGATTATTTTAATAATCCAGGTGAACGTGATCATCGAAATTATCAAGATCTTTATGATCCTGATCATCATTTATTGGAAAGAATAGGTGAAGAAGAATTTGGTCTCGAAAAAGTGACAAATGCCATGTCAGAATCAAACAAAAACTTTACAAAAGAAGAAATTCAAGATTTTAATACAATTATTTTAAATAATAAATTTGATTTTTACAATATTTTAAATTATAATCATTTGGATTAATATTTGAAACCATTGAAACATTTCTAAATAATATTTCAATTTTATCAGAATAATCTAAATCTTTTAATAATGATTTTAATTCAATTTTTGTGAATGAATTCTTTATAGATTGAAATTCCTCATTTGATAAAACCATATTAGTTGATTGGTAACAACTTTTGTAAGTTTGATCTGCTGGTGATTCCAAAAACAATGGTGATAAATAATGAACTGCTTCATATAATTCAATTAAGAATTCCAATGTAATATCGAGTAAAGAAGTACGTTGACTACCATTTTCATTAAATCCTGAAAATATATAATATTTTATTGGGTTTAAAAGTTGATTTGGTATTTTTATATTTAATTTTTTAAAACATTCAATAGAACGTTTAAAAAATCTAATAATATTTAAATTACTAAAATCAATATCATTATTTTGTTTAAATCCAAAATCATTTATGGAATCATTAGAAAATATCAAAAAACAATCATTTTCTTTTTCACTACCAAAACAATTGTTTTTATTTATTATAAATTCTAATAATTTAACAATATCATCTTCACTTAGATACATGTAATTATTATTATTACTATTATTATAATTATTATTATTATTATTATTATTATTATTATTATTATTATTATTATTATTATTATTATTATTATTTGAAAGATGAGTAACAATATCAACAGCACCAAATTTAATTGCATCTATTATTGTTTTTTTTGTAATGATTGGATTAATAATGGTTAAAAAAACTTTGAAAGCAATTAAATTATCATGTTTGATAATCAAATTTAAGAGGTTATTTGTTTCGATAGTATTTGGAAAGAAGTAATGAAAATAATTAATAAAAAGATCTTGAAACAATTTATAATCTTTATCTTGATCTTTACATTTTTGAAGAATAACATTAATATCTCCATCTTGAAAATAGAGTGAATCTTTTTCATTTCTTGTCACTTTATATCTAAATAATTCTTTATTACCATATAATAGCATTCTACAAACATTAAATATTTCATCATATTTGAAATATCTATCGTTTTTTATTAAGGGTTTAAAACAATCTCTATTCTTTAAATTTAATTGTTCATTAACTAATTTTATCTTTTTTCCTCTATATTTTGGTAATAATCCAGATGTCTTTATCTCTAAAAATGATAATATTTTATTTTTTATTACTATGTTCTTCCAAATCTTTCCATAAAATAAATTTTCATTTATTTCATCTAAATTATTACTATTATCTATTTTGATTTTTTTTAAAAATCTTTTATCTTTAATGCTGTTTTTTAAAAAAAACGAAATATTTAATGGGAGCTACCAATCAAAAAAAAAGTACAAAAATTTTTAAATAAAAAATAATGTAAATATTTATTATTATTTATTATTAAAATTGGTGTTATTTTGAGTTAAAAAAAAAAAAAAAAAAAAAATAATCAAAAAAAAAAAAATAAAAAAAAAAAAAAAAAAAATCATTTTAATGCCCCAACGTTGGAAAAAAATATCTTTTATTTTGTTTGTAAAATAATAAAAATGATTAAAAAAAAAAATTTTAAAAAATATTGTATAACAAATCCTTATTAGTTATTTATTATTAAATTAATATTATTTAAAAAAAAAAAAATTAAAAAAAATAAAAAATAACAAAAAAAAAATCAAGATTTTGGTTTCTTATTTTGAGAGAAATTTGGTTGAAAAGATGGAGTTGTTTGATTTGCTCTTTTTAATTGATTGGCACCTCTTGCGATTGACCAAATACTTGCTTTTTTAAAATTTTCAGGAGCATTTGTTGTTGTTTGATTTTGTGATGTGGTAGTATTAATGAAACTACTTTTACTTGTTGGTGGTATATCAAAGAAATTTGTTTGATAGACACTATTTGAAGATGAAAATGATGAGGAATTTGATGAACCTAATTTTTGAATTTGTTTTAATTTTTCAGTCATTTCTTTTAAGATTTTCTCTTTTGTTTCTCCTTCACTTTCATCAGCATCATTATCATCACCACCACCACCGTTGGTTTTATCAAATCCTTTATTTGAAGCCCACATTGATTGAGCGAAATCTGCATCATAGTCTACATTACTTTGAGAATATTCAATTGTTGATTTAGTTTCTTCATCTGTTAAATAATCTAATTTAATTTTAACCAATTTATTAGAGGAAGTGAGTAAAGATGAATTTCTACTCTTTTCCAATCTTAAAGAATCCAATGTTGATTTAATTGTTTGAACTGTTTTAAAAGAGATTGGACTTTGAAGATTATCTGGTAATTGATTTCTTGCAACCAATTTTGAATGAATATAAAGGAATTCATCAATATATTGCTCAACTTGAACATATTCATTTGTTAAATCTGAAGATGATGGTGGTGAATCATTACTATTTTGTTGTTGTTGTTGTTGTTGTTGTTGTTGTTGTTGTTGTTGTTGTTGTTGTTGTTGTTGTTGTTGTTGTTGTTGTTGTTGTTGTTGTTGTTGTTGTTGTTGTTGTTGTTGTTGTTGTTGTTGTTGTTGTTGTTGTTGTTGTTGTTGTTGTTGTTGTTCATGAAATAAAATTGCCTTACAAAATGGAGTTATTAAACCTGCTCTTTTTTCTTTTTCAAAAACTTTTTGAATGGATCTACCAGCCATTATTAAACTTGAAATTAAAGTTTGAGTATCTTGTAAATCTCTTAAACTAGTTGAATGTTTATATAGATTGAAAATGAAATCCATATCTTTTTCAGTATTGACAAAATCAATGATGGCTGTTGCTTCTTTATCTTTGGAGATACGAGATAAACGTGAAAGGGTTTGTACAGCGTTTGCACCTTTTAATTTCTTGTCGACATACATTATCGATAGGGAAGGTTCATCGAAACCAGTTTGTAATTTATCGGCGACAATCAATAATCTAATGTTGAATTGTTTATCGTCATTCAATGCCTTAATGATGCCTCTATTCTTATCAGTACCATAGGGAGCATATTTACCATTGATCATTGGATCCGATTCAACCATACTTTTACCCTCTTGGATGAATGGTGAAAATGCTGCGATTGAATCAAATTGTTCCTCGATTGGTAATTGTGAAATCAATTGATCTAAATATTTCTTATAAATAAGTAATCCCTTTCTGCCTGAACAAACCAACATTGCTCTACTCTTAAATAATTTATTATCATGTTTATTCTTTGTATACAATAAATGATTAATTATAAATTGTGCTTTAGTTTTTATTAACATTTGATCTTGAATAGTTTCATCTTCATATTGATCATCATCAAAATCAATACCATTTAAAAAACAATTATTATTATTATTATTATTTTTATAACCATTATTACCACCATAAACACTATTACTATAACCATAAGCTTCTTCATTATATTGTTGTGGTCGTTGTTGTTGTTGTTGTTGTTGTTGTTGATGAAATTGTAATAAATTTTGTTGATATTGTTGAAATGAATCTACATTAACTTCATTTAATCTTAAAGTTGAAAATTGTTTAATTACATCTAAAATCAATTTATCTTCTAAAGCATTATGCATAGAGTAAGTATAGAAAGGAATTTTATCACCTTTTGAAGCTATACCAAACATTTCCAAACATTGAGTTGTTGGTGTACATGTAAAACTAAAATATGTAATCTTACTACTTTGTCTTGTATTACCACTAAGAAATTCATGTAATTTCTCTGTTGTAGATTTACCATGTGATCTATGAGCTTCATCTGAAATGATTGCAACTGAATTTGATTTAAATGAGAATTGGTTATCATCTTCATTATTTTTCTTTTTCTTTTTACCTTTAGAGTTAGCATAACCATCATGATGACCATCATCATCGTCATCGTCATTATCATGATCGTCACCACCACCACCACTCTTATTTGGTAATAATTGTGAAAACTTTTGCATAGTTGTAATTACAACCCTATTTTTACCACTTAAAATTTCATTTTGTAATTGTTTTGATGATTTTGGTCTACAAAAATTGGTAATACCATTACTTGTTAAGAATTTAATGACTACATCACCCAACTGAGCATCCAATTGACTTCTATCGTTCATAATGACAATGGTATCAAATTTATGTTTATTATTTATCTCTAGTTTATATAAAAAGTAGACTAAACAAGCAATGGTCAAAGATTTACCAGAACCTGCAGCATGTTGAATCAAATAATTGTATCGGTTTTCACTCTTGAATGATTTCATATGTTGTGGTGATATTAAATCCTTTAATACCGATACAATTGTATCCCATTGATGTGTACGTGGTTTAAAATCTTTAAATGAATTCTGTACTCTTTTCTCTAAAAATTTCTTTAATTCTTCATTCTCTTTAACTGTATTTAATTTAATTGATATTTCATCTTTAATTATTTCACTATTTTCTTTATTAAAACTATTATTATTATTATTATTATTATTATTATTATTATTATTATTATTATTATTATTATTATTATTATTATTATTATTATTATTATTATTATTATTATTATTATTATTATTATTATTATTATTATTATTATTATTATTATTATTATTATTATTATTATTATTATTATTATTATTATTATTATTACTATCCAATGAAATTGATGACGATTTTGTTAACATTGATAATAATGAGTCTTTAGTTTGTGGTGGTGGTGGTGTTGTGTCGGTTGGTAGTGATGCGGTTAAATCTATTGAATTGTTAATATTCTTACTATTTAATATATGTGTTGATGTTAATTTTGGTGTATTGTTTGCTGATGATGAATCAATAATTTCTTTAGTTGGTTTGGTAGGTGTTGTAGTTGTTGTTGTTGTTGTTGTAGATGTTGTTGCTGTAGTTGTTGAAGTGGTAGTGGTGGCGTTATTATTATTATTATTTGGAGTTATCGGTGGAGTTGTTGTATTAGATTTAATAGATGGTGTAGTTGTAGTGGTTGTAGTGGCATTATTTAAACTCTCTAATTTTTTTTTAGATGGTAAAACTTTTGGTAAACAAGATACTGCCCCTTGATAGAAATATTCTTGTTCATTCTCCATATTTATTTCTTTTCTTTTACTTAATGAATAAAAAAAAGGGAAAATGCCTAGAAAAAAAAATAAAAATAAAAAATAAAAAATAAAAATAAAAAAAAAATTTTTAAAAAAAAAAAAAAAAAAAAAAAAAAAAAAAAAAAAAATAATATTAATTAAAACATCCAAAAAGCACCACATAAAAAAAAAAAAGGTTAAACATAATATCTATTAATTTCTTTTTATTTCTTTTTAATTTTATTTTTAAATGAATTTAGTTAATAAAACAAAGCACCCAAAAATACACAAAATGGTATAAAATATAAAATGAATAAACCATTCTGTTTTGGGAATTTTTTTTTTTTTTTACCAAAATTTTATTTTTATAATTTTATTCTTTTTTGTTCATTTTTTGTAATTGTTTTTTTTTTTATTTTAAAGAAAAATGAGTGAATATATTTTTTATTAAAAAATAGATTAAAAAAATTGATATGATTGAATTGGTATATTTATTATTTTTTTTTTTTTTAAATGTCTTTAATGTTTGAAATAATAATACCAGATTTAATTAATTTATTTTTTTTTATTTTTAAAATTACACAAAACAGGAAATTGTACAATTCTTTTTTTTTTTTGTTTATGCCAAAACGGCATTTTTGATGTGATCTCAAGAAGTATTTGAAAATAAAAATTATTATCAAAAGTAAAAAAGGTAAAACAGGTTTATTTTTTTTTAATTTAATTTTTTTTTTTTTTGTAATTTAATTTAATTTTTTTTTTAATTTAATTTTTTTTTTTTTTTTTTTTTTTTTTTGACCAAAACGTTAACGTTCGTTTTTCTTTTTTTTTTTTTTTTTTTAATTTTTTTTTTTTTTTTTTTTTTTTTTTTTAATCTTACCCCCTTTGTAAAAACATCTCAACTCTTTCCTTATAAATAGTAAAAAGTTAAAAATGGAGGAAGAGGAGGAAATTGATATTTTGGGTGACTCAGATTCTGATAATGGTGGGAAATCCATGGTCAGTAATGTCACTTTATTAAAGAGGTCAATTCATTATAGTGATGATGAGCAATACCATCACTATAATAAAAATGTAAACATCAACTCTAAAAACCTTAATAATAATAATAATAATAATAATAATAATAATAATTATACTCAAGTTCATAACTACAGTGTAAAATCTACATCCTCCAAACCTATTGCATCAACAAGCACAAAAACAAACACTAAAATCACACCAAAAAATGAAGTTAATAAAAAACCGAAAATAAAAGAATCTCCACCTGTTAAAAATAATATAGTATATAATTACAAAAATAAACCAATTAAAAATAAACATTATAGCATTGATAAAAGTGATAGCAGTAGTGATAGCAGTAGTAGTAGTAGTAGTATTGATAGCAGTAGTGATGATGGTAGTAGTAGTGACGAAAGTGAAACCAAAAATAAAAACAAAATCAAAAATAAAAATAGCAACAAATTTAAATATAAGGAACGAAATAAAAGTAGTGATAGTGACTGTGAAAGTGATATAAAAATAACCACAAACTCGTTTAAACCAATAACTCAACCAATCACATTTTTGCATCCATCTCCAATTATTAAAGCTCAAAGATTAATTGGATCTATTTCAACAGATTCTGATAAAAGTGATAATAATAAAACTAAAATCAACAATAATAATAATAATAATAATAATAATAATAATAATAATAATAATAATAATAATAATAATAATAATAATAATAATAATAATAATAATAATAACTATAGTGATTCCGATAGTGACTCCAATAGTGAGAGTGATTCAAGTGAAATTGAAACTGATTATAACAAACCAAGAAAACCCATAAAAATAAGGAGAATTTCTAATGGTAATAATAATAGTAATAATAATAATAATAATAATAATAATATAATAATAATAATAATAATAATAATAATAATAATAATAATAATAATAATAATAATAATAATAAAAACGACAATAACAACAGTATAAAAACTGATTTGACAAATATGACAACACAAACAAAAACTTCATCACCAATACAACCATCACCAATAGAACAATCACCAATACAACAATCACCAATACAACAATCACCAATACAACAATCACCAATACTACAATCACCAATACAACGATCACCAATACAACAGTTACCAATACAACAATCACCTAGCATCTCTTCAACTTCTTTTTCTAATTCTAATAATGATACCAATTTTAATTCAAAAAGACTATCAAATTCAATTTTCCCTACATCAACATCACCTGTACTATCTCCATTATCTCCACCATTGCAACCACAACCATTAATTTCAACTTCAACATCTTTCAATATTAATAATAATAATAATAATAATAATAATAATAATAATAATAATAATAATAATAATAATAATAATAATAATAATAATAATAATAATAATACACCAAAAACCACGATAAGTGGAGCTACGAGATCTTCATGGACAAAAGAAGAAGAAAGATTATTTGTTGAAGCATATAAGCTATATGATAAGGATAATAAAAAGATTCAAGAACATGTTAAAACCAAAACAATACTTCAAGTTAGATCTCATGCACAAAAGTTTGCATTGAAATTGGAAAAAAATGGTATAAAATCATTAGATAATATCGATCAATTATTTAATCAATCACATGCTGCTTCCTCTTCTCATAATTTACCTTCTCATAATACACCTTGGAGTAATGAAGAACATGAATTGTTTCTTAAAGCAATTGTAATATTAAAATCAATCATTTATTTGTTTATTTATTTTGATTTTTGTATCTATTCTTGATACTAACCCCATTTCATATTATAATATATTCTAGGAAAAATATGGTAGAGGTAATTGGAAATTAATTTCAACATTAATAAAAAGTAGAAATACACTTCAAATTAAAAATCACGCTAGAATTTACTTTGATAAAATTTCTCAACAAAATGGACCTCCTTCCAAAAAAACTATTATAGAAGTAGAAAATAATAATAATTATAATGATCAAAATAATAATAATGAACAAAACAATAATAATAATAATAATAATAATAATAATAATAATAATAATAATAATAATAATTCCTTTTTTAATGGTAATGATAATGGTAATAATAGTAGTTATAGTGATAATGGAAATGGTAATAAAAGTACTTCTAGTAAGAGTGATTTAAGTAATACTCGTAGTAGTGGTAGTAGCAGTAGTAGTGGTAGTAGTAGTAGTAGCAGTAGTAGTACTATTAGTAGTGGTGGCAGTGGTGGTAGAAGTAGTGGTGGTAGTAGTGGCAGAAGCAGTGGTAACAGTAAGAAATCATCTTCAAAAAGTAAAAGTAAAAATCCAACAAGTAAACCCATTACACCAATACAACCAAAGCTTATTTTACCTTCAAGAAACATTATTTTATCATCAGCATTCTCAACACCAACACCAACATCAATCTCAACATTTCCAAAAACACCAACATACACAACAAGCAATTATAAAAGTAGCAATAATCCTTTAAATAGAAGTTTTGGCAGTATCAATAATTCAAGTAGTAATAATAATAATAATAATAATAATAATAATAATAATAATAATAATAATAATAATAATAATAATAATAATAATAATAATAATAATAATAATAATAATAATAATAATAATAATAATAATAATAATAATAATAATAATAATAAACCACCAACAAAAGAGAGATATCTAGACTTAAATATTATTACACAAGAGGAAATGATGGGATGTAAAGAATATTTCACTGGTCAAATATCTAAAACACCTGATAGATATATCAAAATTCGTGATAAAATTATTAGACAATGGGATTCCTTTAAACCAAACTATCTTTCAAAAACATTTTCAAGAAATCAAATAAAAGATTGTGGTAGTGATATTAATTCAATTGGTAGAGTTCATCAATTTTTAGAATCAATTGGTGTTATTAACTTTAATGCAGTTGGAAACCCGTTAAATAATAATGATTATGATCGTGATAATAATAATAATAATAATAATAAAAATAATAATAATAATAATAATAATAATAATAATAATAATAATAATAATAATAATAATAATAATATATCAGATTTATCAGCTATTTTATCAAGTGCAATTACAAATAGAATGTTAGAGAATAGAAAAACTAACAATCCATTAAGAAAAAGAAAAATATTTTATGATGGTCAATGGATGGATCAAAGTTTATTAAACACCACTATTGAACATAGTGGAAATGAAAATGATAAAATTAATATGGCTACTTCATCAACAATCAACAATGTAAATAATTCAAAAACATCATCATCATCATCACCAACTAATGAAAGTTCAAAACTTTATAATTTTGAAGATTTTTCGTCATTTCCATCATTTGATCCATTCACTTTGGTTGAATGTAAAAAATATAATAATCCAAATGAACAACCATTTACAATCGATGTTAGTTCAAATACGATGATCGTTATGGATATTCATTCTCATATTTCATCAACTGAAGTCATTGGTATGTTGGGTGGTAAATTTAATCCAGATACCAATCACATAACAATATTATTGGCGATTCCTTGTAATTCAATTTCTTCTGATATTCAATGTGATATGGATCCAAACTCACAAATTGCTGCAAAGGAAATGGTTAATTCAATTGGTTTAGATATTGTCGGTTGGTATCATTCTCATCCAAACTTTGAACCAATACCATCATTACGAGATATTGAAACTCAAACTTCTTTTCAAAATTTATTTGCAACTTCATCAAACAATAATAATAATAATAATAAATCTATGATTGAACCATTTATTGGATTCATAGTTAATCCGTATCATAAGAATGGATTAATATCAAATTTTAATTGTATTACAATTACAAAACAAATGGATGAAACCAATCAATATCGTATTCCATATCAATTATCAACAAGTTATACACCATCTTTAAATAACCAATATCTTTATCAACAAATTGATAATTTATTTGAAAAGTATAAAAGTTATTCAAGTCGAATAGATTTAAAGAAAACAATGGAAAATGGTGGTTTCACTCATTTGGATAAAATGATTAGTTCCATTTCTTCAAATTTAATTTTAAATAACAATAGTAGTAGTAGTAATAATAAAAATAACACTAATGAGAGTGACCTTATTAATTGTGATGAAGATATAATTCAAGATGATCAAACTGAATTATTTTTAACAAAAATTAAAAATCAATTTAAAGATTTTAATAATAATAATAATAATAATAATAATAATAATAATAATAATAATAATAATAATAATAATAATAATAATAATAATAATAAAAATAAAAATAGAAATGAAGGAAGTAGGTCAAGAAGTAGATCAAGAAGTAGATCAAGAAGTAGATCAAGAAGTGGAACAAGAAGTAGATCTAGAAGTAGAAGTTTAGATAGTTATTCTAGAAGTAGAAGTAGAAGTGGTGGAAATGGTTATGTGGGTGAGAAAACACTGCCAAAGAAACATCATCATCAACATCTTCATAATAGACATAAGAGTAACACTTTCAATGACCCAGATCTAAGTGATTCTTATATGAGTGAAGTTAGTAGATCGTCATCTGATTATTATAATACTGAGTCCAGTAGTAGTATGAGTGATATTGAAGATGATGACATCAGTGAATATAGTGATACTGAAAATTATAAATCTTTTAATAAAAATAATAATAACAATAATCATTACAATAATAATTTTTTAGATAAGCCAGTATTACAAAACAAACCATCATACCAATAATAAATGAAAATAAAAAATAAATTTATTATTATGTACAAAGAATAAAAAAAAAAAAAATATATATATATATATAATTAAAATTAAGTATCTTATTATATTTAATATTATTATTACTATTATTATTATTATTACAATTATTATTATATTATTATTATTATTATTATTATAGTTTATTATTTTTAAAAGGTTTTTTTTATTTTTTTTATTTAAATTAATTTTCTTTGTTTGAAGTAACGTTTCAAATAATTAATTTGGAAAGCTGCAGAGCCAATTAAAACAAAGAAACAAAAAATTGATAAATTAGCAACTCTAGAGTTGGTAGATTCATTTGTGTTTCTCATTGTTTCTTCTCTGTTCTTCATGTATAAGATTTCAACTTTAATTGAGTCTACAACATCTTCAATCTTTTTAAGTTCAATTTCTGATGGTTTTAATTGACCTTTAGTGATAACATCTGAATAATCATTTGCTTCGACACCTGTTTTAATCTCTAATGATACTGTTCTACTTAATGGCATTGCTTGTGCACCTGTTTTATTATTTATAGTTATTTTTATTATTATTATAATTTATTAATCACCATAGTTTAAATTGTTGTTTCATAAGATTTTGATTTATAAAAAAAAATAAAAAAAAATAAAGTTTGTTTTTTATTTTTAAATAAAATAATTTTGAAAATTGAATTATATTGAATTGTAAAAGTGAAAAAAAGAAAAAGAAAAAAAGAAAAAGAAAATAATTTTGTTGTTAGTATGAATAAATATATTTAAATTTATATTTTCTTAAATATTCTTACCTGGTCTGTAATTGTCCAAGAAACAGAATGAATAATCACCTGCTTCTTGAGCATTGAATGCAATAACACCAGTTGATGCATCATGGTTAACTAAAATTAAATCACCAGTTGGACCACGAACCTAAAATAAATTAGAAGTAATGTTAATATTCCAAATCTATAATAAATAAATAAAAATAGAATAAAAATAAATAAATAAATAAAAAAAGGTAAATATGAATAATAATATACATACATAAAATTTCATTTGCATACTGGCCATAACGACTTCATATTGGAAGGCGATATTTTTAGATAATCTGTCAGAGACTTCAAACTTACCATTGACTAATGTGTCTTGTCTAAATTCTTCAACAATACATTTTTCATCTGCTGCTCTAACTTCAAACATAAATGAATAACTGTATTGAACACATAAAATTAATGCTAATAAAACTACTAATAAGGTTTTATTCATTTTGTTTTGTATATGGGTGGTTTTTTAGGTTATATATAAAAGTTGAAATGTGCGTGTTGAAAAAAAATTAAAAAAAAAAAAAATTAAAAAAAAAAAATTAAAAAAAAAAATTTTAAAAAAAAAAAAAATAAAAATAATAAAAATTTTTTTGACCAAAGAACTTCATCACAATGGTGATGTAGGTGTTAAATTTGATGTAAAAAATAAATTGAGGTTTTTTGTAATTGATATTGTCAGTATTAAAATAATAAATAGAAAATTAAGGTATAAAAAAAAAAAGTGTCTAAATTTTTTATAAAAATTAATAATAATAATAATAATAATAATAATAATAATAATAATAATAATAATAATAATAATAATAATAATAATAATAATAATAATAATAATAATAATAATAATAATAATAATAATAATAATAATAATAATAATAGTAATAACAAAAAAATAAAAAAAAATAAAAAAAATTAAATATTTATTTAAATTTAAAAAAAAAAAAAAAACCCTATCTTAAGATATGATCTAATTTTCTTTTTTGTGGTGATAATAGTTCTCAAAATTCCCGAAATAAAAGAATTTTATTTTTATTTTTATTTTTTATTTTTATTTTTTTATTTTTTTTCAAATTATTTTTTTTTTTTTATTTTTTTTTATTTTTTTTATTAAAGTCAAAAATAATGTTTTTACGGTTATCTCTAAAGACAATAAAAAAATGTCAATCAAACTTTATAACTTCATTCAATAGTAAACAATATAAATTTTTTACAACACACTATGGTTATGATTTTTTCAATAACGATGAAAATGATAGTGGTGGTGGTGAATACCAAACTTCTTTTGACTACGATGTGGATATAGAAGTACCAATACTAAGTAATGTAACAACCTCAAATACAACAATAATCAATAGACCTTTTTATAATAATAATAATAATAACAATCTACAAGTTTCTTCTTTAACAGCTGAAAAATTACCAAAAAAAATAAAAATAAACAAAAAACCCCTTGTAAATAATAATAATAATAATAATAATAATAATAATAATAATAATAATAATAATAATAATAATAATAATAATAATAATAATAATAATAATAATAATAATAATAATAATAAAAACTCAAACAATGTAAATTTAACAAAAACAACCAAATCAACCAATACATCAACAACACAATCACAACCAAATGATCAAGGATTATTTTCGCCAACAAAAACTAAAAACAAAACATCAAGTGTAAATGAAAAAGAGGAGATTGAAATTTTAAATAACTTTGCAAAATCACTTCAAGATCAACAACAAAAAGTTAAAACAATATTTGATAAATTTGAAAACATTGAAAATGATAATAGTGATAATGTAGATAGTCAAAACCTTTTAGAATTGGATGAATTGTTAACATCTGAACAACAAAAAATTGTAAATTTAATTGTAGATGGTGGTAAGAATGTATTTTTCACTGGTAGCGCTGGTACTGGTAAAAGTTTTGTCTTAAAACATTTGGTATCAAAATTAAGAAAGAAATATCCAAAATCTGTTTATGTAACTGCTGCAACTGGTATTGCTGGTAATTATTTTTATTACTACTATTATTATTATTATTATTATTATTATTATTATTATTATTATTATTATTATTATTATTATTATTTAAATTATTGTTATTTGAATTATTGATATTATTTGGATTATTATTATTTGAACTATTATTATTGATATTATTGATATTATTATTATTATTATTATTATTATTATTATTATTATTATTATTTTTTAAAGATATTAATTTTTTATTTTATAAAATTTAAAAGCTGTTAATATTGGTGGTACGACATTACATTCATTTGCAGGTATAAAATTAGGAGTTGCACCAGCACAAAGGTTAGCAGTTGAAATTTTACAATCGAAAAAATTATTACAAAAATGGTTAGATTGCAGTGTATTAATTATTGATGAGATTTCAATGATCGATGCAGAATTATTTGAAAAATTAGATACAATTGGTCAAATGGTTCGAGGCAATAATCAACCATTTGGTGGTATTCAATTGGTGTTGGTTGGTGATTTCTTTCAATTACCACCAGTACATGGAAATTATGCATTCGAATGTAAAGCATGGAAAAAATCAATAGATATCAGTGTTGAATTGACAACGGTTATGAGACAAAAAGAAACAGAATTCATTGATATTTTAAATAAAATTCGGGTGGGTGATATAAAAGAAGATATGATCAATCGATTGGTTTCCACTTGTAATAAACCTTTAGATATTAGCAATGGTATTTTACCAACCAGACTTTATTCAACAAATGCATCGGTCGATCAAGAGAATCAAAGCTCATTGGATAAATTACTAGGTGAACCTTTTAGTTTTCAAGCAGTTGATAGTGGCAATAAAGAGTTGATAGAGTTATTGGATCGTGACTGTCCCGCTATGAAAAATTTAACTTTAAAAGTTGGTGCTCAAGTGGTTCTACTTAGAAAGATTGAAAAAGGTGATGGTTTAGTCAACGGCTCAAGAGGTGTAGTTGTTGATTTCGTAAAAGCTAGAGTTTCACGTAAAAATAATAAATTCCATAAAGTTAATCAATACTTACCAGTGGTTCTATTTAATGATGGCCAAAAAGTAACCATACCACCAAGTGAATGGTGTGTTTGGAGTGAAGAGAAAGCCTATCGTAATCAAATACCTTTAAAGCTTGCTTGGGCTTTAACTATTCATCGTGCTCAAGGTATGACTTTGGATAAGGTTGAATGTGAACTCTCTCGTACTTTTGCTTCCGGTCAAGGTTATGTTGCACTTTCTCGTGTTAAATCTTTAGCTGGTTTACACTTAAAGTCTTTAAATACTCCTGCATTAAAAACTTCTCCAAAAGTTGTAACTTTTAATAAAAAAATTATTAGATCAATAAATAATTCTCATATTTAAAAAAAAAAAAAAAAAAAAAAAAAAAAAAAAAAAAAAAAAAAAAAAAAAAACACTTCCAAATGTTTTTTTAAACCAATTAGTTATTTTAGATTGGTTTGGTATACCTCAAAAATTTTTTGAATTAAAACAATTAAGTTAATGTTTAAAAGTTTATCTATTTAAAATATAAGATTTTTTTTTTTTTTTTTTGATTTTTTTTTTTAAAACCAAATAACATTTTTTAGTTTTTTAATTTTTAAATTTTTTTTTTTTTTTTTTTTTTTTTTTTTTTTTTTTTTTTTTTTTTTTTTTTTTTCATTCATTGTTATTCAATAACAAATAATTAGTTGTAAAAAAAAATAATTTACTTTTATTTGAGCAAAAATCAAATGAAATTTCAAAATTCAAAATAAAAAAAATATACACAGAGAAGAAAAATGCACCTTTAAAGCCAATTTAAAGCAAATTCAATTTAAATTTGCTTTAAATTGGCTTTAATGGTGCTTTTTAAAAAGGTAGTTTTAAAGATATTTTTAAGGTCATTTAAAATTACATTAAAAATGACCTTTTAAATTTATTATAAAGCGGTTTTTAACTGTTTTAATCACTTTATAATAAATTTAAAAAAGTTATTTTTAATGTAATTTAAAATTACTTATTAATCCTTTTTTAAGCTTTTATTAATTACATTTTTTAAAATGCATTTTAAATCAATTATTACACTATTTATTTCAAATTTATTAAAAAAAAAAAAATTAAGAAAATAAAAAAAAAAAAAAAATTAAGAAAATTAAAAAAAAAAAAAACTAAAAAGGTATAGACAGGGTCATAGGTTCCCGTCATTTTTTGAAAATGGGGATATCCCTCAATATATATAAATTTTAGCAATATAGCAAGTCAATATAGGATTTAGCATTTAGTTTAAAAATGGAGTAAATCCCTAAATATATAAAGGTAAATCCCTAAATATATAAACCTTAATGCTAAATCCTATATTGACTTGCTAAAATTTGAATAAAATGAAAAAAAAAAAAAAAAAAAAAACCGTAAAAACTCGAGGAAAAAAAAAAAAAAAATATTATTTTTAATTTCCGCCCAGCAAACAAAATTAATTTAAAAAACATATCATGCATTAATTGCAGAGAAAAATTAAAGAATTTTAAAAATATTATTATTCATTATATTATGTGTTAGAGACTCAAAACTAAATTAATTTAAAGTTAGTATGAGCTCAACAACATAACAAATTCGCGCATCTCCATGTAAAAATATTTCATTTAATTTTAATTTTTAATTTTTAATTTTTTATTTTTTCAGTTGAAAAATAAAAAATTAAATTAAATTAAATTGGACCTTTCTGTGAATAATCGAATTAATTCTGAATAAAAAAAGTTATTTTGAAAAAGATCGAGTTATCCCGGAAAAGATCAATCTTTCTCGAAAAATTTTTCATTGGCCATATTATTATTATTTTTTTTAATTTTATTCACAATGGACCTATCAGTGGATAATTGAATTAATTATAATTGACTCAGCATATTTTAAAAAAGATCGAGTTATCCCGGAATAAATTCATTTATTTCGAAAAAAGTTTATTTTTTTTGAAAAATTTTTCACTTTTCATATGTTTTTTTTTTTTTTTTTTTTTTTTTTTCAATAAAACACATTATTTAAAACAAAAATTATAAATAATATTTAACAATATTTGTTAAGACCTATCGTAGAATTAAATTTGGTTGTATTTATAGTGTAAAAGTCACTCACACTAATCTTCAATCCATTGTCACATTTGTTCAATCTTTAATCGAACTAGTCCAATCTTTAATCTAATGTTTTTTTAATAATGAAGGATAGAAAGAGTGAAAGACTAATATCATAAAAGTAAACATACATAAAACAGATAATTAAAAGTAAGGGCGTTACGAAACTAAACCGAAAATCTAAATTTTTATTATTTTTTTTAATTTTAATTTAATTTAATTTAATTTAATTTAATTTTTTATTTTTCAACTGAAATAAAAAATTAAAAAATAAAAATTAAAATTAAATGAAATATTTTTACATGGAGATGCGCGAATTTGTTACGTTGTTGAGCTCATACTAACTTTAAATTAATTTAGTTTTGAGTCTCTATGTAAAAGTCACTCACACTAATCTTCAATCCATTGTCACATTTGTTCAATCTTAAATCAAACAGTCCAATCTTTAAAGTAATGTATTTTAATATGAAGGATAGAAAGAGTGAAAGACTAATATCATAAAAGTAAACATACATAAAAGAGATAATTAAAAGTAAGGGCGTTATGGAAACTAAACCGAAAATCAGAATTTTTATTATTTTATTATTTTTTTTTAAATTTTAATTTAATTTTATTTTATTTAATTTAATTTTTTATTTTTCAACTGAAAAAATAAAAAATTAAAAAATAAAAATTAAAATTAAATGAAATATTTTTACATGGAGATGCGCGAATTTGTTACGTTGTTGAGCTCATACTAACTTTAAATTAATTTAGTTTTGAGTCTCTAACACCTTCCCCTTCCTTCTTTAGGCTAGCTTTGGTTTAGAGGTGGACTATAATCTCTTCGGTGTAACTTTTCTTCCTGATCTTGTTGTTTTAATTTGTAAACTAAGATCAAGTTCATCATCATCACTTGAAGTATTTTGATTTCTTGATTTTCTTTTCTTTGATTGGTTTATTTGATTTGAGTTGGAGTTTTGTTGTCTTGAAGTAGTTGGTTGCAATGTTTGGGACCTTTGAACTTCTTGGGAGAGTGGAGGTGACACAATTGGCTCAACGGCTTCTGTAGTTACATTCTCTCTTTCTCTTCTTGAGTTCAATTGTTTCTTCTGCACGTTATTCCAATACTCTCTGACTAACTCTTCACAGTCTGTATCGACTTCTTTGATCCATTCAGGTTCTGGGTAACCTTTGAACTTCACTAGGTACATCTTTTTGACTTTATCGTGATTGAGAATACTTTCAACTTCGTAACTTGCTTCGTCCATCTCCTCAGGTTCGGGCATCGATATCTCTTCTCTTAACCACTCACTGTCCTCGTATAGTTTTACGATTTGATCCTTGTTGAACACATTGTGTTTCTTTGGATAACCTACTAAATCGAGTGTTACATTATTACCATGAACGGCAGTGATTATGAATGGTCCACAATTCTTGGATTCAAGTTTGTGAGAGATTAGATCTTTTGAAAGGTTAGTTTGGAAGAATTTTCTTTTAACCATCACCTTTTCTCCGACTACGAAGATAACATCACCACGACCTCGGTTGTAGTACTTTTGAGCATTGATTTGGGCATCTAGTATATTATCACGGACAATCTTTTTGATGTTGCTCATTGGTATACGAGTCTTTGTTAATGAATTGAAATGATTAACGGGAGTTGGTGGATTGAATCCATAAACGATTTGTAATGGTGACATCTTTGTAGACTTGCTCATTGATGAGTTCATTGCAAATTCAATAAGTGGAATGATATCTGACCAATTCTCCCCATACTCTGTTGAGGCTTTAGTTAATATTCTAATAATTTCTCTATTCATTCTTTCAGTTTGACCATCAGCTTGTGCTCTGTGTGCCACAGTCATCTTGAGTTTAGAATCCATCGTCTTTGCCCATCTCTCCCATATTTCTGAAAGGAATCTTGGATCTCTATCGGAGACGATTGTTCTTGGATAACCATGGAGTCTGAACACATGATTCAACAATAATTGAGCAGTATGTTGGGCATCTATTGTCTTATGACATGGAACTATATGAACCATTTTAGATAATCTACAAACAATGACACAAACTTGATCGACTTCAACTGTAAATCCGTTTATTGCATACATTGTTTTTGGTAGCGATAAGAAATCGATTGATATATCTCTCCAAACTTCAAAGGGAATTTCTAAACTTTGGAGTATACCATTATCTTTACGGTTAATGTTCAATTGACATGTTGCACAAGACTTTATGTACCTCTTGATAATAGAAAACATTTCTTTGAAATAGTAATCTTGTCTTATATTATTGTATGTGATATCTAAAGCGTGATGACCACTATATTTGGTATCGTGATATTCTCTAATGACGGTATGAATAGTTTCTTTATCTATGATGATTAATTTCTTGAACCCATCTTCACTAAGGTAACAGATATCATTAATTTCTTCAATGCATAAATTTGGATTCTATTTCATCTCTAATAGCCATTGAGAATTGATTTGTTCTTCCTTAATTTTATTTAAAAACGATTCATCCCATTGGAAATTATCATATTTACGAGACAAGAAATCAGCTATACCATTCTTTTTACCACTTATATGTCTTAATTCATAATCAAATTCTTTAATATATTTCATATAATTATCTTGTCTCTTTGTGAACGGTTTATCGTTTGACTTATTGATAATATATGTAAGATTTTGGTGATCAGTGTAGATTGAAACCTTTTTACCAATTAATAAATGTTGAAACTTCTTTAGAGAATCAATGATTGAAAGGAACTCTCTATCACCTATGCTGTACCTCTTTTGAGTATCAGTAAGTTTTCTACTGTGAAACCAAATGACTTTGAATTTATCACCTTGAATTTGATATAATACACCTGATAATGCTTTATCACTAACATCACAATACAAGTGAAAACTACCATTGTTTAGATTATTATTATCTGAATGGATTGGCATGTCTGTTGATGCTTTAACCTTTTCGATATCTATTGGTATGGAGTTATCTTGTTCAATTGGAATAGCGACAATATTTTCACCTTCAAACTCTTTCTTTAGATTATTGAATTCTTTGAGTGATTCATCAGAAAGAGTTTTCTTGTTTTTCCCTTTTGATTCTTTGGAAAGGTGATAGGTTTTTTCAGCGTAATTTTCAATGTGTCTCCTGAAGAATCCAAAAAGACCTAATGCAGCTTCAGCTTCTTTGGCGTTTCTTGGTTCAGGTAACTCAGAGATAGCTCTAACCTTTGCAGCTCTTGGAGATATACCATCTTTATGAATGTGAAAACCAAGGAAATCAACTTCAGTCTTTAACATTTCACTCTTTTCTCTTGAAATGAATAATAGGTACTTTCTACAATATAGAAGCATTCTAATGATTTCAATGAAATGTACCATGTAGTCGAGTTTTGAATGAACCAAAAGATCATCAAAGTATTGTAATAAACTTTTGATTTTTCCAAATATTTCGACCATCAATCTGGCGAATGTGGATGGAGAGTTGACTAAACCTTGTGGCATTCTAGTATATTCAAATTTACCAATATGTGTAATGAAAGCGGTGTACTTTGCGTGTTCTTGATTAATTAACACTTGAAAATAACCCATAATCATGTCAAACTTTGAGAAAAGCTTTGAATCTTTACATTGATTTAAAAGACTATCAACCGGAGTGAATGGATGATCGTCTCTAACAGTGACTTTATTTAGTTGACGATAGTCGTGGACTACGCGCCATGAATCTCTCTTCTTTAATAACATGATTGGAGATGAGTAATTTGATTCTGATCTTTTGATAATACCTAAATCTATAAATTTGAGAACCATTTCTTCGACATGTCTCTTATGATCATCTGTTGAGTAATAGATTTGTTTCTTTGTTGGTTCAACATCTTGATCTTTCTTTATAATGATACTATGTATAATATTACCTCTTCTGGAATTGTTAATCTGATCTGGAATATCAGGAAGTTTATCTACTATAACATCTTCGAATGAATCATTAATGAAATCACGTACTGCTTGTATCTCTTCTTCTTCTGGATTAGTTTTAACCAGTATATCACAAAGTTGTGATGGGATGCTTTCAACAAACTTTGTAACTTGTTCTTTGATATCTTCATCATCATCCAGTAGATTATGTTGCTGTGACTGATTATCATTGGATACGGTAACATGTTTTCTTGGAGCTTTTACATTACAATGTAATTGATTCGACTGTTGATAATTAATTTTGTATGTACTGTTATTCAACTTGATTATTTTATCTTTTTGGTTAATGATAGAGTCCTTAAGGATATCATTACCGAAAAGTACATCAATGATATCCAATTCTATAATAAAGAAGTTATGAATTTCATTGTTAACTTGTATATTGATTTGTTCAACAAACTCTTCTTTGACGTCTAGTAGCGGGAAGTTAATCTTGGCTTTCGTTTTGTGAACGTGGTTCTTCATATCTTTTGAAATCAACCTCTTATTGATTAAACTAACATTACTTCCAGTATCGAGAATTAATTTGAATTGTTTTTCTTTGGAATGAGAGTTAATTATAATCTTGGGTTTATCCATGTTTTCTCTGTTTGGAACAATTAAACATTTGAGAGTCGGAATGAGAGCAGTATCACTTGTACCAGTACTATGTAATAATGAGATGATTGGTTTGTTTGTTTCTTTATCGAATTTAATTGTGTAAAGCAATTCATCTTCTTCATCGTTAATTAATTTTTTACTAGAATTTAATATCTTTGGACGATTGAATATGTTTACAGTATAGTTTTTATCTTGAACATTTGTTAACTCTGTTGGAGTATTAAATTCAATCTTCTGTGGTTTATACTTCATCTCTGATTCAACAGCTTTTGGAATTGGAACGGTTGTATCAGGAACTAGTTTTATACCATATGAGACTTTGACGTATTCTTTAAGTTTGTTGATGTTTTTATGAACATCATGTTGCTGGCTTTGTTGATGTAACTGTTTAACAATGTTTTGATTATAAAAAGAGTTAAGAGTATAAAGTGAATCTTTGTTCACTGGGTAATCATTATCCTCAAGGTGATGATATTGTGAAATTTTATAATTTTTATTTAAAATCTTTGACTTGGACTCATCACCTTCATCGAGTCATTGTTGCTTTTTGGCTGATGGACCTGGATTGGCTTTGGCTTCGACCGGATCAATTCTACATGTAGATGTGGAGTGATTTGATTTACCACAATTGAGACAGTAGCCTTTGCTCTGACGGTAAACGATGAAACTGCTTCTTATCTTTTTGAGGTCTACCTTAGAGTCTTTTCTTATTTCAGGTAATATTGCAGCTCTAATCTTATCAGCTTGTGCATCAAAGGAATTCCTGTTATGAGAGTTATGATTTGGAGTAGCATGATTCTTTTTTAATGGAAACTTCTCATCATTATTCGATGCGGAATCGGAAGGTCTTCTTCTCGAGAACTTATCAGCATTGTTAAGAACCAACTCGGTGATGGCTTCACGACACTCGGTGATATCGGTTTGAGTGTTGAGTTTGATTGCAACATCAGTTTGTAACCAGTCTGGTACGACCATCTTTAACAAAGCAAGGATATTATTATCTAAAATTGATCTTAGATACTCTAATTGAACTTCAGCAGTACCATGGATTAGATACACCGGATTAATTATATTGTGGTAACTCATAATGGCTTCGATGTTTTTTATAACATCTTGGGCTGAGTAGCAGTTACGATGGTTAATAGCTTCGACTACTTTAGTGTTGGCAGCTTCGTAGTCAGTTTTGAATGGAACCAAATTCTTGGATCTAAAGTTACGGTGTATTAGCTTCTTCAATGTTTCACCTTCAATTTTATCGTTGTTCTTAACTGATTCATTGTGTGTAGGTTGAAGCAATTGAAATAATTCATTTGATGCAGCACCATTGTCCATAATGGTCTTCAAGGTTGGTTCAACACCATTCTGGGAGCAGTGGATGGTAAAGAGATTCATGAAGATGACAGCAGTGGCAGCATTTTTTAAAGCGTCAATGGTTTTAGCTTCAATGGAATTGGTCTTTGATTTCTTTGGCACTTTCTCTCTGACTTCGACGTCGGATACATCAGTGCTTTCAGTTGAATAAATTTCATCATCGACTTCAGTGGGACGAAGAGTCTTTTTTGATTTTACTTGAACAGTAATAGCATCATCGGAGGCGGTTGTCACTTCAGCGGCACGTTTGGCGGTGGAAGACACTTTGGCTTTACGGATGGCTTTCTTTGAAGGAGTAGTAGTTGATGACATGACTTTCACCAACAATTATATATAAAATTTATTAAATATAATTTAATTTTATAATTTAATTTTATAATTTAAATTATATAATTTAATTATATAATTTAATTTAATTTAATTTTTAATTAAATAATTAAATATAAGTATTAATATATGTTAACTGTTATTCCACTAATATATTTTTATTGTGGTGTCTTTATATTATTTAATTGATAATAAATATTATCTTAAATTATTTTAATTATAACAATGCATCAATATAACTGTTATTCCACTAATAATTTATATTGTGGTGTCTTTATTTAACTGTTATTCCACTAATAATTTATATTGTGGTGTCTTTGTTTAACTGTTATTCCACTAATAATTTATATTGTGGTGTCTTTGTTTTTGAGCATTATTATTAAATTAATTGATACAATCTTGTTTTATATTACTTTATAAAAGATGCATGTTTACAATGTGAGTAGGAAGTGTCGTTGTACCGCCTAAGCAGTACAGCGTTAATTTTGCAAACAGAAGGGCCATTGTAATGCATTTTTATTTTGTTTTAAATACTACTGTTATTCCTCTAATCTGAAGAGTCGACTTCTTCATCATGAGGTGTCATTGTATACGAAATATAAGGATTGTATCTAATTATTTGTTTTAATGTATTTGTTTTATGTTAAAATTAGAAAAAAAAAGTGTAAAAGTCACTCACACTAATCTTCAATCCATTGTCACATTTGTTCAATCTTAAATCAAACAGTCCAATCTTTAAAGTAATGTATTTTAATATGAAGGATAGAAAGAGTGAAAGACTAATATCATAAAAGTAAACATACATAAAAGAGATAATTAAAAGTAAGGGCGTTATGAAAACTAAACCGAAAATCAGAATTTTTATTATTTTATTATTTTTTTTAAATTTTAATTTAATTTTATTTTATTTAATTTAATTTTTTATTTTTCAACTGAAAAAATAAAAAATTAAAAAATAAAAATTAAAATTAAATGAAATATTTTTACATGGAGACGCGCGAATTTGTTACGTTGTTGAGCTCATACTAACTTTAAATTAATTTAGATTTGAGTCTCTAACAAAAATTACCTTAAAAATGAATTTTTTAAACGCGGCTTTAAATTCAATTTAAATCCAATTTAAATCAACTTTTCTTTAAATTTGCTTTAAAGGTGCATTTTTCTTTGCTGTGATGACTTGCATTTGGTCTTTGAGGTCTTTGTTGTCTTCTAACAGTACGTTGTGGACCTATGGAGGTATCAGTTTGATTTAAAATAAGAGATGGTATTGGTGTTATTGGTGATGTTGGTGAAGTTAAAGATGATCTATTTACATAATTACCACTTCTATTTGGTGTTTCAAATGATGCGGAATTATTGTGAGTCATTTTTTTTATAATATTTTTTTAATTTTTTTTAAAATCCTATAATTTCCAACCGAAAAAAAAGAAAATTGGAAAAAAAGAAAAAAAAAAAAAAATTAAAAAGTTACGTAAAAATGTAAAAGTTATGTAAATAAGTTCAACGAATTTTTTTCATTTTTTTTTTTTACTTATTGAAAATTGGTCATGGCACTTATAAATTATAAGATAGTTAGACGAATCGATTTGTATTGGTATTAATGTGTTTACTATGTTATCAAATACTATACTTGAAAAGCTTTTTCTTAAATTGAATATTTTCAATGTTTTTGTAATGCAAGTTAATGTCTGATAAAATATTATTTTTTAAATAAATATTTTCATTTTTTTTAATTATTTGCCCTAAAATTAAATCATTATTGTCATAATCTTTTTCTTTTAGATTGTTAAAATTATCTAAAAATGTTGCCATTAATATTTTTGTTACTCTTTCAAATTTATGTTGATCTTGGTTGTTTGTATTGTTTGTCAAAAGGTCTTTAATTTTACTAAATTGTGCTTCAAATCTCTCTGCTGATGTAAATTTTGGTGCACCCCAATTTTTTATATATAAAGGATAATGTAATAAAAGGTGAAAGTTGATTGGTTCATTTGGTATTATCATAAATATTTTTTTATTAAAATTTTTAACTAAATAATTTATTTTATCCAAATCATCTTCGTCGAAAGAATCTTGATATAATAAAAAAGTAATCTGAACCATTTCTTCTAATAATAAGAAATCATCATTTGATACATTTGATTTAGTAAAAAATAAAATATAATATAATATGCTTCTATTCTCTCTACCTTTTCTTGTTTTTACACCAAATAAAGATTCTGATGGTGGTAAATGATCTGGAATGATTTTAGCTTCTTTTAATTTTTTTATAAAAATTGTAATTTGATCCTTATATTTTTTGAAAATATAATTTAAAACCCATTGTACAATACCCAATAATATGTTGTGTAAAATATCAGGTTGTAAGTACAAATAATTTATTTTTAAATTTTCTACCCAAGATCTGTCATAATCTGTAATGCCGATTTTTTTCATTTTTTGTTCTGTTTCTAATTTTAAAATTTTATTTTGAGGATTTAAAAAATCTTGTTTATTTGGTTTTGAATTGTGAAAGTCAATAATGTCTTTTTGATTTCTATAATTTCCTTCTTTTAATAAATAATCGACACCTCTTGCTTTATCACATGTATGACATGAGAACTCATTGCAATTATAATGGTTAATCCTACAAGATGATCTAAATTCTGGTATATCCATTGTTAATCCATATGGTATAATTTCATAATCATTTCCATTATTATCTTTAATTATTAATTTATTATTAAATTGCGCTGAAAATAATTTTTTAATTGTTTGATGTATATTGTGAAACCATTCTTTTGGAACAATAAATAAAACAATTTTGTTATTTTTAAAAAATGGACCATTATAATTTTCAAAATCCACCATTATAGTATAATCTGATCTACCTTGATGACTCATTCCGTCACTAAATATTCTTAATAAAATAAATTTATCTGAAATTGAATTTTTTATTTTTTTGAATTGTTCTCCAGATTTATAATTTTTATAAATACCTTGCTCATAGTCTTTTGAGAAATCTAAATATTCTAAAAAATTTTTTTTTTCAATTAATAATTTTACAACTGAACAAATTTCATAATAAAAAATTGACTCTTCATAATATTTGTAACTCAAAAAGTGACCATCGATAGGTAAATTTGCTAAAAATATAGAATCCATATACTTTGTTGTATATCTAATTTCATTAATTGCATTTATATTGTTTTTAAAAAAATCCAAAATTTGTTGCATAAATTTTAACGATTTAGCATTTTCTAAACCCAACTTTAAAAATCCAATTTCATAATTATTTAATTCTTTTCCTAAATTTCCATTTTCTTTTTCTTTTAAAATTTCAATATCATCATTTTCTTGTCCATTTTGGTTTAATATATTTCCTATATCCTCAAATGAATTATTTTCATTTTCATTTTCATTTTCTAAATTATTATTATTCTCATCAATTATAAAATTTTCATTTAAATTTTGTTGGCTCATATGATTGAAAGGGTCATCGGATAAGTTGGTTGGGTATATAATATTATCGCCTGTAATCTTTGATAACCTTTGATAAAATTCATCTTGCAATTTTTGTTCACCCTTTATATTATTTTTTTTATTATTACAACCTTGTGAATAATAATGACCTGTTAAAGCATACATTTTTGAAAATGATGTATATTTGCTTAAACAAATTGGGCAACGATCATTATGTTTAATAAAATGTATAACTATATCTTTGAAACATTTAATTGGTTGTTTACAAATAATGCAATCCACTTTTTTTAAATCCATTTCAAAAATGTTTTTAAAATAAATAAATTAAAAAAATAAAAATAAAAAAGTGAAATAAAAAAGCGAAAAAAAAAAAATGAAAAATGAAAAAATAAAAATAAAAAAGTGAAATAAAAAAATGAAAAAAAAAAAAAAAATATAAAAAAAAAAGAATTAAATAAAATTAAATTAAAAAAAATAAAATTAAAATTAAACATGCATGTTTTCCCTTTTCGGCAAAAAAAATTGAAAATGAAAAATTGAAAAAGTCAAAAAAAAAAAAAAAAAAAAAAAAAAAAAATTCGAAATTTATGA
>NC_007088.5:8435753-8484097 GCF_000004695.1 Dictyostelium discoideum AX4 | reverse complement strand
ATATAATGTAATTTTATTAATATTATACATAGTAACATATTTTCTAAAGAGTAACTATACCTTAAAAAAGTTGTTAATTTAATTGAAAATTTTGAAAAATTAAAATTTTAAAATCGATTAATTAACCTATAGTTACTATTGTAAATCGATAGATAACTTAATTTCATTAATATTATACATAGTAACATTATAAAAAACTTTTAATTTTTATTTGGGAATTTCAAATTGCTCATTTGGGAAAATTTTTAACTAAGAAAAAATTCAAAAAAAAAAAAAATTTCAAATTTTTAAAATGGGTTCTACACTCAATACTTGCTATTGACAATCGGTAGGTAACTTAATTTCATTAATATTATCCATAGTAACATTATAAAAAACTTTTAATTTTTATTTGGGAATGTCAAATTGCTCATTTGGGAAAAATTTTTTGACTTGGAAAAATTTTGGAAAAAAAAAAAATTAAATTTTTAAAATGGGCTCTAAGCTCGATACTTGCTATTGACAATCGATAGGTAACAAAAATATTAATGGCAACATTTTTAGATAATTTTAACAATCTAAAAGAAAAAGATGATGACAATAATGATTTAATTTTAGGGCAAATAATTAAAAAAAATGAAAATATTTATTTAAAAAATAATATTTTATCAGACATTAACTTGCATTACAAAAACATTGAAAATATTCAATTTCATAAATCAATTAAAAATTTAAAAGAAATATATAATGTTGGTGATGGAATTGAAGTTGCCTCAGAAAATTCAATAACTGGACGATGGAGTGCAATAATTATTGCTATTTGTTTAATAGAATTAAAAAATAAAAAAAGTGCACATTCTATTTATATACAATACTTTGATAAAGATACAGGTGATCAAAATAATAAGTACCACTTTTTAAGAAAAAGCTTTTCAAGTATAGTATTTGATAACATAGTAAACACATTAATACCAATACAAATCGATTCGTCTAACTATCTTATAATTTATAAGTGCCATGACCAATTTTCAATAAGTAAAAAAAAAAAATGAAAAAAATTCGTTGAACTTATTTACATAACTTTTACATTTTTACGTAACTTTTTCTTTTTTTTTTTTTTCTTTTTTTCCAATTTTCTTTTTTTTTCGGTTGGAAATTATAGGATTTTAAAAAAAAATTAAAAAAATATTATAAAAAAAATGACTCACAATAATTCTGCATCATTTGAAACACCAAATAGAAGTGGTAATTATGTAAATAGATCATCTTTAACTTCACCAACATCACCAATAACACCAATACCATCTCTTATTTTAAATCAAACTGATACCTCCATAGGTCCACAACGTACTGTTAGAAGACAACAAAGACCTCAAAGACCAAATGCAAGTCATCCACCAACAACAAATATTGTAGAAAAAATATTGGTGTATGAAACATTGCACAGAAATTGTGTTTCTCAATACTATGCAACTGGTAAGGTAAGATAATATTAAAAAAAAAAAAAAAAAAAAAAAAAAAAAAAAAAAAAAAAAAAAAAAAAAAAAAAAAAAAAAAAAAAAAAAAAAAAAAAAAAAAAAAAAAGAAAGAGACTAATTAAATTAAATAAACAAAAATAATACATAAGATTTCCTCTCGTTTTATTAGGACCTGTATATTAAATGCTGGCGGTACAAATTCAAATGAAAATAAAGTTGTTCTATCCAAATTGGTTAAATGGGTCAACAATAAACGTGGTAACACACGTATTAAAGCCCTAAATACCATTAGACTTTTAGTTAGAAATAAAGTAGAACAGTTCAGCGAGTTGCTCTCTCAGGTTCCAGCATTAATGGAGTATGAATCGGTTTGTAAAAAAAAAAAAAAAAAAAAAAAAAAAAAAATAAAAAAAAAAAAAAAAAAAAAAAAAAAAAAAAAAAAAAAAAAAAAAATAAATTATTAATAATTTGTTTTTTTAATTTTTTAATTATTATTTAGATAACTCCTTTTGATTTGGCCACTCTTATTATCGATACAGTTACCTTAGAAGCTTTTGACTCCGATCCTTTTGTAAAGTTCTTAGTGTCTCAATGCTTTACAATTGAAGAAAAAGAATGGTACAGCGGTTCCAAACCTCTTATTTCTTTAATAGTTAAAGCATTGCGTGGTGTTTCTCAAAAGTTCATTGACTCTCCTGATGAACTTACTTACACTGAAAAGGTTGCTTTTGAATTCACTTCAATACCTCTTTATGCTCCACTAAATTAAATCGTTTAAATAAAAAAAATTAATATGATTTCACATACTCAACTTTAATTTTTTCTTTTTTTTTTAAATCTTTATTTAATTTTTATTTTAAATTTTTATTTTTAATTTTTATTTTTAAAGTGATATTATTAAGTTAACTTTATAATATAAATTTATAAATGCACTTTTAAATTGAATTTTATAAATATAATTAATAAGAATACTTAATAAGTGTACTTTTAAAGAGTACATTATAATTATAATTAGTAATTACGCTTAATAAGTATACTTAATAATAATACTTAATAATAATACTTAATAAGTATTCTTATTAAGTATACTTAATAAGTATACTTAATAATTATACTTAATAAGTATACTTAATAAGTATACTTAATAAGTGTATTTAATAAGTATACTTAATAAGTATATTTAATAAGTATACTTAATAAGTATACTTTATAAGTATATTTAATAAGTATACTTAAAAAGTATACTTTATAATTATACTTATTAAGTACACTTCATAATAGTACTATTTACATTCCTACTTTAAAGATGCTTTTAAGTATTTTTTTTCGCCCCTGTGTATTAATCTGGTAACATACATCGCCATCTGAATAGTATTTACTTTGACAAACTTTCTGAAGACTTTCGTATTCCAATATGTATGTTACACGTGGGTTTGTGGCTATTTGCACTGTTTCTTGGATTGGTGGAACAGTTGGCCTTGGAACTCTTCTAATTATTATTCTCTGGTTTTCCATTGGGTTTGGAACATTTGCATTTCCTAATACATTACCTATTGACAAATTATTAAATGATTCATCTCCGATAGAAATATTATTGTTTGTTCTTCTTTGGATTGGTGATTGGTTAAAATCAGGTACATTACCATTTGGTGCTATAAAATTTGCAGATGAATTCATTTTAAAAAAATATGTATTGAAATCATTTTCGCTTTTTCAGTCTGCCCGAAAATGAAAAAAAATTAAAAAAAAAATCATTATTTACATAACAATGTAAAAATTATGTAAAAAAGTTTTTAATTTTTTGATTTTTTATTTTTTGAAGCCGAGAATTTATCGTGGCACTTGTAAATAATAAGGTAATTGGTATCATCAATTTGAATTGGTATAACATTATTTAGAATATTATCATATGTAATATAATTTAATTCATTTGAAAGAAAATGGTATTTATTAAATTGGTCACCAACATATTTGTCAAAATAATTTAATAATATTGCATGTTTTATTATGTTATCACCCATTTCAATCATTGATATTGAATTGATAATACCTGACCATCTACCTGAAAGTTCATTATCTGATGCAACTTCAACTGCATCACCAACATTGTATATTTCTTTATTATTTTTAATTGATGAGTGAAAAGTTATATTTTTATAATTTTGAAATAATGAATCTAATTTAATTTTTATGTTATCTATATTATCTGGATTTTTTATTTTGTTACCAATAATTAATGCTGTACTTTCAGGCTCAATACTTTTTAATTTATCTACTGAATTAAAAAATTTCACCATGTTTAATTTGGTAACCCTTTCATATTGTTCATCCCTATTATTTGTATTATTATTTAAATAATTTTTAATTCTTGATAATTGTGCTTCAAAAGTTTCAGCTGAAGTGTATTTTGGTGCACCCCAATTTTTTATATAGATTGGATAATGTAACAACAAGTGGAAATTCATTATTTCTGTTTCAGTAATTAAATTCACTTTTGCATTAAATTTTTTTTTTTTTTTTTTTTTTTTTTTTTTTTTTTATTTTTTTTTTTTATTTTTTTTTTTTCATTTTTTTTTTTATGTAACGAAGACACAAAAATAAGTTAATATTAAATAAGTGAACAAAGACACTAATTATAGTTGACCCGCATTTAAATAATAATAATAATAATAATAATTCTATTAACTCGAGTTTATAATTATAAATAATATAAATACTAAAAATAATTATATGAATACCATAATTAAAATATAAACCATCAATTTTTTTTTTTTTTTTTTTTTTTTTTTTTTTTTTTTTTAATTATTTTTTTCAATTTTTTTTTTATCGAACAATTTTATTTTATTCCCCAAAAATGAAAACAATCGATAAAAAAAAAAATTGAAAAAAATAATTTGAAAAAAAAAAAAAAAAAAAAAAATGGCGCAAACTAAATTTTTTTGTTATAAAAAAATAAATAAACAAGCAAATAACTGAATAAAATTGGTTTTTAATTTTTTTGATTAAATAAATTGTTTTTTAATTTAATTATAAAAAAAAAAAATTTAGTGAATTTTTACACCATGCATAAACAGCGTATTTTAGTGTAAAAATTCACTGCCGTTTAGAAAGCGAAATTTCAAAAAAAATTCCCTACAACAATACTTATTAAGTGTGCTTATTAAGTATTACTTATTAAGTATACTTATTAATATATATTAAAAAGAGTACTTGGATTTAAAGGTGCTTTAAAGTGTTGATTTTCGCCGCTGTGCTGCTTCTTATCTTTTTGAGGTCTACCTTAGAGTCTTTTCTTATTTCGGGTAATATTGCAGCTCTAATCTTATCAGCTTGTGCATCAAAGGAATTCCTGTTATTAGAGTTATGATTTGGAGTAGCATGATTCTTTTTTAATGGAAACTTCTCATCAGTATTCGATGCGGAATCGGAAGGTCTTCTTCTCGAGAACTTATCAGCATTGTTAAGAACCAACTCGGTGAAGGCTTCACGACACTCGGTGATATCGGTTTGAGTGTTGAGTTTGATTAATCAGTTTGTAACCAGTCTGGTACGACCATCTTTAACAAAGCAATGATATTATTATCTAAAATTGATCTTAGATACTCTAATTGAACTTCAGCAGTACCATGGATTAGATACACCGGATTAATTACATTGTGGTAACTCATAATGGCTTCGATGTTTTTTATAACATCTTGGGCTGAGTAGCAGTTACGATGGTTAATAGCTTCTACTACTTTAGTGTTGGCAGCTTCGTAGTCAGTTTTGAATGGAACCAAAGTCTTGGATATAAAGTTACGGTGTATTAGCTTCTTCAATGCTCCACCTTCTTCAATGTTCTTAACTGATTCATTGTGGGTAGGTTGAAGCAATTGAAATAATTCATTTGATGCAGCACCATTGTCCATAATGGTCTTCAAGGTTGGTTCAACACCATTCTGGGAGCAGTGGATGGTAAAGAGATTCATGAAGATGACAGCAGTGGCAGCATTTTTTAAAGCGTCAATGGTTTTAGCTTCAATGGAATTGGTCTTTGATTTCTTTGGCACTTTCTCTCTGACTTCGACGTCGGATACATCAGTGCTTTCAGTTGAATAAATTTCATCATCGACTTCAGTGGGACGAAGAGTCTTTTTTGATTTTACTTGAACAGTAATAGCATCATCGGAGGCGGTTGTCACTTCAGCGGCACGTTTGGCGGTGGAAGACACTTTGGCTTTACGGATGGCTTTCTTTGAAGGAGTAGTAGTTGATGACATGACTTTCACCAACAATTATATATAAAATTTATTAAATATAATTTAATTTTATAATTTAATTTTTATAATTTAATTTTATAATTTAATTTAATTTATTTAATTTAATTTAATTTAATTTTTAATTAAATAATTAATATAAGTATTAATATATGTTAACTGTTATTCCACTAATAATTTATATTGTGGTGTCTTTGTATTTGAGCATTATTATTAAATTAATTGATACAATCTTATTTTATATTACTTTATAAAAGATGCATGTTTATAATGTGAGTAAGAAGTGTCGTTGTACCGCCTAAGCAGTACAGCGTTAATCTTGCAAACTGAAGGGCCATTGTAATGCATTTTTATTTTGTTTAAATACTACTGTTATTCCTCTAATCTGAAGAGTCGACTTCTTCATCATGAGGTGCCATTGTATACGAAATATAAGGATTGTATCTAATTATTTGTTTTAATGTATTTGTTTTATGTTAAAATTAGAAAAAAAAGTGTAAAATTCACTCACACTAATCTTCAATCCATTGTCACATTTGTTCAATCTTTAATCAAACTGTCCAATCTTTAAAGTAATGTTTTTTAATATGAAGGATAGAAAGAGTGAAAGACTAATATCATAAAAGTAAACATATATAAAAGAGATAATTAAAAGTAAGGGCGTTATGAAAACTAAACCGAAAATCAGAATTTTTATTATTTTTTTAAATTTTAATTTAATTTTATTTTATTTAATTTAATTTTTTATTTTTCAAATGAAAAAATAAAAAATTAAAATTAAATGAAATATTTTTACATGGAGATGCGCGAATTTGTTACGTTGTTGAGCTCATACTAACTTTAAATTAATTTAGTTTTGAGTCTAGAACAACTACTCTTTCAAAAAAAGCCATTCGTAAAGCCAAAGTGTCTTCCACCACCAAATGTGCTGCTGAAGTGCATTCGCCTCGGATGATGCTACCCAAGTTCAAGTGAAATCAAAAAAGACTCTTCATCCCATTGGAGACGATGAAGAAATTTATACAACTGTAAGAACTGACATATCCA
Organism: Dictyostelium discoideum AX4; assembly: GCF_000004695.1. Lineage (NCBI taxonomy): Eukaryota > Evosea > Eumycetozoa > Dictyosteliales > Dictyosteliaceae > Dictyostelium > Dictyostelium discoideum. Next base: position 8,477,337 of record NC_007088.5, on the reverse strand, counting down.
AACTCGAAGTCAGGTAGAAAGAGCCAAAGAAGTCAAAGACAACTCCATTGAAGCTAAAACCATTGATGCTTTAAAAAAATGCTGCCACTGCTCTCATCTTCATGAATCTCTTTACCATCCATTTTCTCGGGGTGATGATATTGTGAAATTTTATAATTTTTATTTAAAATCTTAGACTTGTACTCATCACCTTCATCGAGTCATTGTTGCTTTTTGGCTTATGGACTTGATGGATTGACTTTGACCTTGACAGTATCGGCATTACATAAAGATGTAGAGTAATTTGAACGACTACAATTGAGACAATAGCCTTTGCTATGACGATAAACAATGTAACTGTTTCTTATCTTGTTGATATTTACCATTTTATTATCTTTTACCTTTGGTTATATTTCAGCTCTAAGTGATTCCTGCTTTGAGAGTTATGATTTGGAACAGCATGATTATTTTTCATTGGAAACTTCTCATCAGTATTCGATGCCGAATCGGAAGATCTTCTTCTAGAAAACTTATCAGTATTGAAAAGAACCAACTCGGTGATAGCTTCACGACACTCGGTGATATCGGTTTGAGGGTTGAGCTTGATTGCAACATCAGTTTGTAACCAGTCTGGTATAACCATCTTTAACAAAGCAAGGATATTATTATCTAAAATTGATCTTAGATAATCTAATTGAACATCAGCAGTACCATGGATGAGATACATCGGATTAATTACATTGTTGTAACTCATATTTGCTTCGATGTTTTTTTTAACATATTAGGCTGAGTGGTTGTTACAATGGCTAATGGCTTAGACCACTTTAATTTTAGCAGCTTCGTAGTCAGTTTTGACGGGAACCAAAGTCTTGGGTCTAAAGTTACGGTGGATAAGCTTCCTCAAAGTTACACCTTCAAATTATCGTTGTTCTTCACTGATTCATATTGGTCAGGTTGAAGCAAATGGAATAATTCATTTGATGTAGTACATTGTCCATAATGGTCATCAAGGTTGGGTTGGGGGGAGGAGACAGGGGGAAGTAGATGGTAAAGAGATTCATGAAGATGAAGGCAGTGGTATCATTTTTTAAAAGCATCAATGGTTTTAGCTTCAATGGAGTTGTCTTTGAATTCTTAGGCTCTCTCTCTGACTTCAGCCTCGGATAGGTCCGTGCTTTCGGTAGTATAAAGTTAATCATCGTCTTCAGTGGGATGAAGGGTCTTTTTTGGTTTGGCTTGGACAGAAATAGCTTCATCGGAGGCAGAGGTCACTTCAGCGGCACATTTGGCGGTGGAAGACACTTTGGCTTTACGGATGGCTATCTTTGAAAGAGTAGTAGTTGATGTCATTACTTTCACCAACAATTTATTTTAAATTTTAAATTATATAATTTAATTTATTTAATTTAATTTAATATATTTAATTTAATTTATTTAATTTATTTAATTAAATTAATTTAATTTATTTAATTTATTTATTTTAATTTTTAAAATTAAATAATTGATATTATTATTAATATATTATAACTGTTATCCCACTAATATATTTTTATTGTGGTGTCTTTATTTGATTGATAATAAATATTATCTTAAATTATTTTTATTAATAATACATCTATATAACTGTTATTCCACTAATAATTTATACTGTGGTGTCTTTGTTTAACTGTTATTCCACTAATAATTTATATTGTGGTGTCTTTGTTTAACTGTTATTCCACTAATAATTTATACTGTGGTGTCTTTGTTTAATTGTTATTCCACTAATAATTTATATTGTGGTGTCTTTGTTTAACTGTTATTCCACTAATATTATATATTGTGGTGTCTTAATATTATTACAATACCGTTATTCCTCTGTTTGAGGTGTCATTGCTTTTATATAACAGTTATTCCTCTGTTTGAGGTGTCATTGTTTTTATATAACAACACAGTTATTCCTCTGTTTGAGGTGTCATTGTTTATATTTAGAATATTATTAAATTAATTGATACAATCTTATTTTATATTACTTTATAAAAGATGCATGTTTACAATGTGAGTAGGAAGTGTCGTTGTACCGCCTAAGCAGTACAGCGTTAATCTTGCAAACAGAAGGGCCATTGTAATGCATTTTTATTTTGTTTTAAATACTACTGTTATTCCTCTAATCTGAAGAGTCGACTTCTTCATCATGAGGTGTCATTGTATAGGCAATTATATAAAGATTGTATCTAATTATTTATTTAATATTTCCATCTTATGTTAAAATAAAAGTCATTGGCACTATTCCAATCTATCTAATCCTATATCAATCTACATCAATCTTCATCAATCTTCATCAATCTTCATCAATCTTCATCAATCTTCATCAATCGTTATTATTTATATTGTTAGGGATAGAAATAGAGAAAGACTCGTATCTTAAAATAAACATACATAATATTAAAGTAAGGTCGTTATGAAACTAAACCGAAAATCAGAATTTTTATTATTTTTAAATTTTAATTTAATTTAATTTTTTATTTTTCGACTTAAAAAATAAAAAATTAAAAAATAAAAATTAAAATTAAATGAAATATTTTTACATGGAGACGCGCAAATTTGTAAAGTTGTTGGGGCTCATACTAACTTTAAAATTAAATTAGTTTTGAGTCTCTAACAAAAATGATAATGGACCTATCAGTGGATAATTGAATTAATTATAATTAACTCAGCATATTTTAAAAAAGATCGAGTTATCCCGGAATAAATTCAGTTATTTCGAAAAAAGTTTATTTTTTTTTGAAAAATTTTTCACTTTTCACATGTTTTTTTTTTTTTTTAATAAAACACATTATTTAAAACAAAAATTTTAAATAATATTAAACAATATTTGTTAAGACCTATCGTAGAATTAAATTTGGTTGTATTTATAGAGAAATAAAGAAAATATAAAAAAAAATGAACTTCAAAAAAAAAAAAGGAACTTCAAAAAAAAAAAACTACATATAAAAAATAAATCCTACCGGGGTATTTTTGATTTTTTTTGTCAATCATACTATTTATTTTATTTATTTATTTTTATATTTTTTATTTTAATTGTGAATAAATGAAAAAAATTAAAAAAAAAAAATAATATGGCCAATGAAAAATTTTTAGCGAAAAGATTGATCTTTTCCGGGATAACTCGATCTTTTTCAAAATAACTTTTTTTTTTCAGAATTAATTCAATTATTCACAGAAAGGTCCAATGTATTTATTTTTAAGTGAAAGATGTTAAAAGGATAGCAAGAATTAAAGATTCGAATCTTTAAAATAAACATACGAACAGATAATTATAAGTATGACGTTAATAGAACTAAACCAAAAAATCAAAAATTTATTATTTTTAAATTAATTTTTTATTTTTTTGGTTTCAAAATATTAATAATAAAATAAAAAAAGTAAAAAAGTTTTTTTTTTAAATCTTTTAACAAAATAATATTAAAAATAGGGGAGTTTTTTTTTTTAAATCTTTTAAAAAAACAATATTAAAAATAGGGGGAAATTTTTTTTTTAAATCTTTTAAAAAAAAAAATAGTAAATAAAACTAAATTAATTGTAACATTATTCATTTTTTATAACTCCAAATCGATTAAAAGATCTTTTGATTACTAAAAATAAAATTAAAAAAAAAAAAAAAAAGAAAATTTATTTGATATTTTTTTTTTCACCCAAATTTTTTTAATTTTTACAAGTTTGTCCTGTCATACCAAAATATCTATGAACTTCGAAAATTATAATTTTTTATTTTTTTATTTTTATAATTTTATTTTTATTTTTTTTTTAGCAATAATTTTTTTTAACAATAATTTTTTTAGTAAACAAAACTGTTCAAATGAACTAACCTTTATTATAATAAAAAAAAAACAATTTCCAAATTTTTGCTTGATTTTTTATATTATTATGATAACCTTGAGGTTTAAAAATTCAAAATAGGAAAAGTGTGCGATTAAGTAAACAATTTAAAATTTGATTAAAAAAGAAAAAGTTATTTTTTTATTATTTTTTTTTAAATTAAAACAAATTTTAAATAATTTTATGCACAAATAGTTTGAAAATTAATTTCTCGCACGAAAAATTAATTTTTTTTTTTTTTTTATTTTTTTTTTTTTTTTTTTTTATCTTGTGGATTGTTTCAATAAAAAAAAAAGAAAGAAAATGGGTAACAATAATAAAATGGTATTTGTTATGGTTGATGGTATTGCAGATACATCAATACCTCAATATGAAAGAAAAACCACATTACAAGTTGCAAATACGCCAACAATGGATGCAATGTCATCAAGTGGTATAAATGGTGTAATGGATCCAGTTGAACCAGGATTTGCATGTGGTAGTGATACAGCACATCTTTCAATTTTAGGTTATGATCCAAGAAAATATTATAGAGGTAGAGGTGCATTTGAATCAATGGGTGCTGGTTTAGATATGCAACCAGGTGATATTGCTTTTAAAGTATTTTTTTTTTTTTTTTATTTTTTTTATTTTTTTTTTAATATATTTTATTTTATTTATTTTAAATTTTGATACCAATTTATATTTTATATTAATTTATATTTTTTTTAATTTAATAATTTATTTTTTAGTCAAATTTTGCAACAATAGATAAATCAAGTGGAATTGTTATTTTAAGAAGAGCAGATAGAAATTTTGAACATCTTGGACCAACATTATGTGATTATTTAACAGGTATTAAATTACCATCATTTCCAAATTATAGAGTAGATGTAAAATATGCAACTGAACATAGATGTGGTGTAAGAGTTAGAGGTCCAAATCTTACTGATTCAATCACTGGTACTGATCCATTAAAAGATAATTTACCATTATTAAAAGCAACACCTTTAGATATTAATTCTCATGATTCCATTTTAACAAGTAAAGTAAGTTTTTATATTTTTTTTAATTTTAAATTTTATATATTATATATTAATTATTTTTAATAACAAATAAAAAATAATAATAATAATAAATAAATAATAAATAATAAATAATAAATAATAAAAAATGATTAATAATAATTTTTTATTTAATTATTATTAACTGTTATTAATTTATAGATTGTAAATGAATTATCAGATGAAATTCAAAAAGCATTAGAAAATCATCCAATTAATATAGAGAGAAGAGAAAAAGGTTTACCAGTTGCAAATGTTGTATTATTACGTGGTTGTGGTGTTTGTGTTGAGGCACCAACCTTTAAACAAAAGTATGGAATGAATGCATTTATGATTGCTCCAACATGTATTATCGCTGGTTTAGGTATGTCTGTAAAGATTGATGTGATTGAATCTGAAGGTGGTACAGGTGATTATCATACAAACTTACAATCAAAAGCTGATACCTTATTAAAGAATATATTGGATGTTGACAATGATAAATATCAATTTGGTTTCTTACATATTAAAGCAGTAGATGATGCTGGTCATGATAAAAATGCCCCTCTCAAAATTGAATTCTTAGAGAAAATTGATAAAATGTTACATTTTATAATTTCACAATTAGCAATTGCTCAAAATGAAAACAAAGGAAATGTAAGTTTAGTAATATATATATATATATATATATATATATATATATATATATATATATATATATATATATATACTCTATTAGAGAAAATTAAAAATAATTAATAATTTTCTTTTTTTTTTTTTTTTTTTTTTTTTTTAATAGTTTACAATTTGTTTAACAGGTGATCATTCAACACCAGTTTTAACAGGTGATCATTCTTATGAACCAGTACCATTTACAATTTGTAAAGTGATTGAAGCTGATAAAATTATAAATAAGAAAAATGATGATAATAATATTAATAATAATAATAATAGTAATAGTAGTAATTGTTTTAGTGATAATGTTAAAGTTTTTAATGAAATTGAATCTACTAGTGGTGTATTAGGTAGATTCCCTGGTGGTCAAGCAATGAATATTATTTGTCAATATATGAATAATTAATTGATAAAAAAAAAAAAAAAAAAACAATAAAATAAATATATAATATGTATATTATGTAATATTTTTTTTTTTTTTTATATTTGGAAACAAAATAAAAACTATTATTATATTTTAGTTCTTTTTTACAATAATAGAATAAACTATTACTTATTATTTATTATTTATAATTTTGAATTGATGATATTATTTGATTTACCCTCGGTTCATTGGTGAATTGCAATAGCTTCAATTTCTACTAAAGCATTCTTTGGTAAACAAGCAACAGCAAAGGTTGATCTAGCTGGTGGGTCAACTGGGAAGACTATTTTATTAAAATTAATTTAATTAGTTTTTAATATGAATCAATAACCAATTATTAATTTAATAAATCATTGATTGTAAACACTTACAAGTAGAATAGACAGTGTTAACAGCTTGGAAATCATCCATTGATTTTAATAAGATGGTAGTTTTAACAACTTTTTCCATTGATGAACCAGCAGCTTCAACAATGTTTTTCATGTTTGTTAAAGCAAGTTTAGTTTGAATACTAACATCAGTTTCAGATGTGAATTGCATAGTCTAAAAATAATAATAATATTTATTTAATTAATTATTATTAGTTTATTAATTTAAAGTTTTTTCATTTTATCTTTTTTTTTATCTTTTTTTATCTTTCTTATTTTTTTTTATTTTTTTTTTTGATCAAGAAAATGATAAATAGTAATAAAAAAACAACATACATCTTTATCAATACCTAAACAACCAGAAACGAAAACTTGATTGTTAGCAATAATTGCTTGACTGTATGGGCCAATAGCACCTGGTGCATTAGTGGTTTTAACTACAACTTTTCCTGTCATTTTACTATAATTTGATATACTTGAACTGAAATTTCTAATTGAATTTTTTAAAATGAAATTCATGGGATAAAAAAAAAAAATAAAAAATAAAAAATAAAAATAAAAAAAAAATAAAAATAAAAAAATAAAAATAAAAAAAAAATAAAATTTAATTGATGTGATGTGGGAAATTAAACATGCATAAATTGTGGAATGTGGGAAAAAAAAAAAAAAAAAAAAAAGAATGAAAAAAATTAATAAAAAATTTAATTTAAATTTATTAAAATAATTTTACAGAACAAGTGCCGCAATAAGGTTTTGAATTTTTAAATTTAGCAACTAATGGATCTGGTAATTTTTTACTGCAATATGAACATTTAAAGTGTTCTAAATGCCATTTTTTACCTTCAAAGGTTTGATAAGATTTATTACCAATTGGTGCTTCACAACTTTGGCAAATCATATCACCAACATGATTTAAATAATGTTCTCTACATAATAAATTTCCTTTATATGCAAATGTAATCTATTTTTTTTTTAATTAAAAATAAAAATAAAATAGTTAGTAAATGAAAACTATTTTATTAAAATTATTTATTATTATAAAAAAAAAAAAAAAAAAAAATACATTACCATTAATGATTTATTACATTCTGAACAATTACCATCTTTAAATAATTTATCATGATCTTCTTTACAATAAATATTATCATCTCTAACGACATATGGTAATTCTTCATCAATACAAAGAATTGATTTTGAACAAGTACAACATTGAAAATGATGTCTATGCCAAGCTTTACCACAAGGTATTTCAATTGGATCACTTGCGATTGGTTCATTACATAATTCACAATTTTTAACTGTCTTTGAAAGTGATGAAAATATTTTATCAAATTCACCTAAAACATCATGAGTTTCAACTCTTTTTAAATTTCTATATGGTGAAACAAATCTTGGTGATGTTGATTTAACTGGTGTTGAAGTTGGTGTAGAAATTGGTGTTGTAACTTTACTATTATTATTATTATTATTATCGGTACCGCTATTATTATTATTATTATTATTATTATTATTATTATTATTATTATTATTATTATTATTATTATTATTGTTATCATCTGTTTCTGCAATAATTTCATTAATTAAATCAACTTCCACTGAAGTTTTAGTTGTTGTTGTTATTGTTGGTGGTGTTGGAGCATCATCAAAACCAAAATCTAATGAATTCATAATATCTATGTCCACATCATCTGAAGTTCTTTGAGGAGGAATATTAAGTGGTTTAACTGGAGTTGATGTTGTTTTGGTTGTTTTAATATCTTCAATTGGCTTAGTTTCGGTTGGTTTAGTTTCAATTGGTTTTGATTCAATTGGTTTTGGTTCCAATGGAGTTGGTGCATTAGTTGGATTTATTGAAATTGTAGTTGGTGAAGTTGTATTTGGCGTAGTTGGTGTTGATTTTGTATCTTTATCTTTTTTATCTTTTTTATCAGTTGTTGTAGTTGTTGGAGTTGATACTTTTGATTTTTTATTACTATCAAAACTTAAACTTTTACTTGTTGAAATTGTATTATTATTATTATTATTATTATTATTATTATTATTATTATTATTATTATTATTATTATTATTATTATTATTATTATTATTAACACTATCAGAAACGCTATCAGTCGCAACTGATGATATATCAGAAACCATTGATCTTGGTGTTGTTTGTGGTGATGTTTCAGATGAATTTGATGGTTGCTCTTTTGTATTGGTTGTTGTTGTAGTGGTTGTTGTTGTTGTATTTGTTGTATTTGTTGTATTTGTTGTATTTGTTGTATTTGTTGTATTTGTTGTATTTATTGATGGTGTTGAAGTTATAATTAAAGATGGTTTACTGTTTGGATTAAAATGATTCATTATTGAAATAATAAAAGTTAAAACAACAGGATCACCAATTATAAAATCTTCTGGTAAAATAGTTTGATCAAATTTAATACCTTTAAATTGACAAGCTTTAATTATATTATCAAAAGCTAACAAAGACCAATCGTTATCAGTACTTCTTTGAGATTTATGATCTCTGTCAGGTAAATCAACATGTAAACCAACTTTTTCCAAAATATTTGAAACAAATGAAGCATTACAAACTAACTCCAATGGTTCTTTAATGTCCAATTGTGTCAATTGTTTAAACCAATCACAAAGTCTTGTGATTTCATTTGGAGTTGCTAAAGATTTTGTAAGGCTACGATTGTTATCTTTAATTTTTTGAACCCATTTCTTACGATCATCTTCTGTCTCTGCTTGAAGGGTAATTGGTGTATAACCTGGATGAGATAATGTAAAACAATAACCAATGGGTATGGTTTTTTCAATTTCTACACTCCAATTTGGAATGGAGATCTTTCCTTTTAGATTCGATTCTGGTCCTTCATAATAATAGAGTACTAAATCCTTTAGTACGAACCATCTCTTTTTCCATTGAAGTGTTTTTCTAAATGTACCTGATGATGTATACTTTTTTAACCAACCTTTATGATCTGATGTTATACCTGCAATCTCTATTGCTCCTGGCTTAAATGCTACAGATTTTGATCTACCTTTAACTTGAACTTTCTCTGGTTCCTTTTGAATTGCACATGATAATTGTAATACTCTTACCCATTCTTTCATTGATTCTTCATTCTCATCAGATAACCAATAAAGAATTGATTCATCAATTTCATGTGATAACTTGAAACAAAATGATTTACCATTTGGTCCTCCACTAATAGCTGTTGATATTAATCCACATCTTGCTAATGGTATAAAATATAAAATTTGATAATTTGATGATGTTGAATTTGATTTTTAAAAAATAATAAAAAAAAAAAAAAAGGTTAGTAAGATTTTGGGATCGAAAAAAAAAAAAATAATAAAAAGATTTTGGGATGAAAAAAAAAAAAATTTATGTTTGAAAAAAATCGAAAAAATAAAAATAGAATATATAAAAAAAAACTATTTTTACATTTTTATTTTCAAAAATAAATAAAATTCTATTTTTAAATACACAATGTCTCTTTTTCCATGATTTACCATCAGATGACAAAACTGAAAGTGTTCCTTCTTTGTATTTAATATTTTCTTCGATTGATATCATTTTTATTTTAAAATTATTTTTGTTTTTTTAAAAAAAAAAAAATAAAGGCAACTTTTAAAAAAACAAAATTTAAAAACATAAAAAAAATAAAAAAAAAAAAAAACTAATCAGGATGTAAAAATTGAAAAAAATAAAAAATAAAAACAAAAATAAAAAAAAAATAAAAATAAAAAAAAAAAATAACCAGTTTTTTTCTTTGAAACAAATTTTATTTTTAAAAAATAATTTTTTTTTAAATTTTTAACTTTTTTTTTTTAAAAAATAAATTATTTTTTTAAAAATTATTTTTTATCTGTTTAATAAAAAAAAAATAAGTTTTTTATCTGTTTAATAAAAAAATAATAAAAATAATAATAATAAAAAAAAAAAAAATAACCCACCAGTGAAGGGGGTTTAAATTTTTAAAAAATATTACCAATGAACATCAAATCATCTAATTCATGGTGTTAACAATACGATAATCGTCAAAGATGTGATATCATCGATGATGGTATCAAAAAATTATTTAAGATCTTTTTTTTATATTTTTTTTTTAAAAAAAAAAAGCAAACAATAATAAATTTTATTGTTAAAGAATTTTATTTTTTTAAAAAAAAAAATTTACTCTGCAGTGTTTTTAATAAATAATTGTGACAATATTGGTGTTTTAAAAAATTTAAAAATAGAAAAAAAAAAAAGAAAAAAGGTCAAAATAAAAAAATAATAAATAAAAATTTGTTATTTGAAATTAATAAAAAATCCTATTAAAAGTTTTTTTGTTTTGTTTTTTTTCAAAATTAAATTTAAATATATAAAAAAAAAAAAATCTAAAAAAAGTTTTTTGGTACCATGCAAATATTATTTTTTATCAATGAATTGTTTAATATTATTTCCAAAACTGGGTTTTTTAATTTAATTTAATTTTCCAAACAGAAATTGATTTTTTTTTTTTTTAATTTTTTTTTTTTTTTTTTTTTTTTTGCACCCATTTTTTTTTTTTTTTTTTCAAAAAAACAATAAAAAAAAAAATACTAAACAAATCAATTAAATTATTTTTTTAATTTGCAAATTAGAAATTTTAAACATGCCTCCAAAGAAACCAGCAGAAAAAAATGCAAAGAAACCAGCAGCAGGAGGAAAAGCAGATAAAAAAGGTAAAGGTGATGATGCAAAGGGTGGAATAACTCAAGTCAAGGTACGTCATATATTATGTGAAAAAGAAGCAAAATTAATGGAAGCTGTTAATTTGATTAAATCTGGTAAAACTTTTAATTCTGTAGCACAAAGTCATTCAGAAGATAAAGCAAGAGTTTGTATAAATTTTATTTTAATAATTTATTTTTTTATTTTTTTATTTTTTTATTTTTTTAGAAATTATTTTTATTAACTTCTCTCTCTTTCACTATATCTTTAATAATATATTATTAATAGGGTTTGTAAAAATAATAAAAAAACAATAAATTATATACCACTTAAATCAATTAAATTTATATTAACAACGACAACAAAATTTTATGTGTATATATTTGACAGCATCAGGACTATTAGGGTATATTGGTAGAGGTGATATGGTCCAAGAGTTTACTGATAGAGCTTTTAATCAACCAATTGGTGTTGTTAGTGAGCCATTTAGAACTCAATTTGGGTATGTAAAAATAATAATAAATAAATAAAATAAAGAAATAATGATAAAAGTAATTTATATTAATTATTATTATTATTATTATTATTATTATTATTATTATTATTATTATTATTATTATTATTATTATTATTATTATTATTTAGTTATCATATTATTTTAGTAGAAGACAAAAAATAAAATTGTAAAAAATGAAATAAATAATTTGTATAAATGAAAACAAAGGTTTTTTTTTTTTTTTTTTTTTTTTTTTTTTTTAATAAATATTTTACTATTTAATTTTTATTCATAATTTGAACCAGGAGTATTTTTATTATTATTGTAAGGTTTATTATTATTACCATTTGTAAAGAAAAGGTTTGATAATCTTTTCAAAAAACTTATTGGTTGTTGTTGTTGTAGTTGTTGTTGTTGTTGTTGGTATAATTGTTGATATAATTGTTGGTAATTTGGTTGTAAATTAATTGATGGTTGTTGTTGTTGTTGTTGTGGTGGTGAGAATATATTATTTTGAGTTAAAGATTCTTGTTTTTGTTGTGATGGTGTGATATTAGCAGTGGTGGTAGTGGTTAATAGTTCTTGTTCAACAAAAATACCAGGAATTATTGGTTTTGGTTGTTGTTGTTCTTCTTGTTCTTCTTCTATAATTATTGATTTTTGTGGTTCAATTGGTTTTAATTCTTGATCTACAATTGTTGTTGAATGTAATTTTTGTTCTACTTGAGATTCTATTTTAGTTTGTTTTTGTTGTTGTTGTTGTTGTTGTATTAATTGATCCATACCGGTAACAATTAAAGTTACTCTAATTTTACCTTCTAATTGTTGATCAAAAGTTGAACCAAAGATGATATTAGCAGAAGGATCAACTTTACTACTAACCAAACTAACGATATGATCAACTTCTTGTAATTTTAAGTCACTACCAGCAATATTTAAAAGGACACCTTTTGCACCAGAGATATTAATATTCTCGAGTAATGGATTATTTAAGGCTATATTGGCTGCGATAGCATCACGACCTTTACCTTCACCTTCTCCAACACCCATCAATGCTTTACCACTATTACACATGATCGATCTAACATCGGCGAAATCTAAATTAATTAAACCTGGTTTAACTAAAATATCAGAGATACCACGAATACTATTGTAAAGTACATCATCAACCATTTGGAAAGCATTTCCAATATAGAGTTCTTGTGATTGTTCCATTAATTTCTCATTTGGAATAACGATTAAACTATCGACTGATTTCTCCAACTCTATCAAACCTTGTTCTGCCAATTTCATTCTATGTTTACCTTCGAAATGAAATGGTTTGGTTACAATACCAACAGTTAAAATACCTTTGGCTTTTGCTGCTGATGCAATAACTGCTGCTCCACCTGTACCTGTACCACCACCCATACCAGCTGTGACAAATAACATTTGTGTATCACCAATTTGATTCATTAATTCTTCAATTGATTCTTCAGTTGCTTTCTTTCCAACTTCTGGTACTGCTCCTGCTCCTAATCCTCTTGTTAATGTCTTTCCTAATTGTACCATCTTTCTACTACATGATATTGCCAATGCTTGTGCATCAGTATTGGCAACTACAAAATCAATTCCATATAATTCTTTATTAATCATATTATTAACACTATTACAACCACCACCACCAATACCACATACTGTAATATTTGGTGTTGATATCCAATTTGAATCATCATTTGTTGTTGTTGTTGTTGTTGATGCTGTTGATGTTGTATATCTTTTAATAAAACTTTTTTTTTTTTAAAAAAATTAGTATTCATCCATTGAAAAGAATTCTAAAAACAACCCTTAAAAAAAAAAAAAAAAATACTTTAATGATTTTGGTGAATTGAAAACCTTTGAAAGGTTTATAATTTGATATCTAATCATGAACTGACTCATTTTTTGTTTAAATAAAAAAAAAAAAAAAAAAAAAAAAAAATACAAAACAAAAAAATTAAAAAAAAAAAAAAAAAAATCAAAAAAAAAAAAATCAAAAAAGACACATAATTATGTCAAAAAAAAAGAAAATATTCACATAGTATGAAAAAAAAGGAAAAAAAAAAAAAAAAGGGAAAAAAAATATTAGGGTAATATAATTTATTATTCTTTTTATTAATTATTAATAATTAAAAAAAGAAAAAAAAAAGAAAAAAAAGGAAAACAAAAATCAAAAAAAAGAATACAAAAAAAAAATTATTTGTGGTAAATATAATTTTATATCCTTTTTATTAATAAATAAAGGCTTCCTGAAAAAAAGAAAAAAAAAAAAAAAAAAAAAATAATAACAAATATTAAATTTAAATTTTATTCAAATCGTGTTTTCAATTTCAAAAATGGGGGTTGTGTTGGATTAAAAATAGAATAATTTTACAAAATTTCCCACACACACACTATATTACTTTTTTTAAATTTCATAGCAGCTATGAATTTTTTTTTTTTTTTTCCTTTTATTTACAACTTTGGCACAACACACACAAAATAACAGTAATAAATAAATAATAACAATAAAAAAAAATAAAAAATAATAATAATCACATATCAAAAAAAATATAGTGTTTACATTAAAAACATTTTTTTTTTTTTTTTTTTTAATAATTAATTATAACATTTTTTTTTTTGATAATAATAAAAATGAAATATTTAGACAATATTTCTAATAAATCATGGTTAATTGTAACTCAAAGTTGTTTGGGTGGATTAGTATTTGGGTATGCTACTGGTATTATTGTTGGTACATTGGACCCAATTGCAATTAAATTTAATACATCAACAGTAATAAAAGGAGTAATTGTTTGTAGTATTTTAGTTGGTGCTTTAATTGGATCATTTGCAGGTGGATTTGCTGCAAATAAATTTGGTAGAAAACCATTATTACTATTTACTGCTTTAACATGTATTTGTGGTGCAATTGGATCAGGTTTAGGTGAAAATGTCGCAACTATTTGTATTTTAAGATTTATCCATGGTTTAGGTGTTGGCTCTTCATCAAGTGTTTGCCCATTAATGGTTGCCGAAATGGTACCAATTAAAAGAAGAGGAATATTTGGTTCATTTTTTCAAGTAGTTATTATTTTTAAATTTAAACATAAATTAATTATTTTTTTATTAATTATTAATTTTTTTTTTTTTTTTTTTAAAAAAAATAAAGATATCAATTACAGTTGGTATTTTAATTGCAAATATTTTAGCATATGTTATTAAAGGTAATTGGAGATTAATGTTTTGCTTGGGATCAATTCCAGGAGGTTTATTGTTTTTTGTTTGGTTTGTAATTGCAGAATCTCCTGTTTTTCTTGCAAAGAAATCAGCAAAAACAACAACAACAACAAATCAAGAAAGCAATGAAAACCAAATTGAAACTCAACCACAAAATAACCAAGGTACTAAATTTACAATTATTTTTTCAAAAAAAATGAGAAAACCAATGTTAGTTGGTGTATTATTAGCAACTTTGGCTCAATTAACTGGTAATTATTTATATATATACTTTTTTTTTTTTTAAAAAATTTATTTTAATTTTTATAATTTTTTTTTTTTTTTTTCCAAACAATTTTAAAAGGTATAAATGCATTTATGTATTTTTCAAATACAATTTTTAAAGATGCAGGAATTAATAATCCAGAGATTGCATCAGTTGCATTACAAGTATGGAATGTATTAACAACATTAATTGCTATATTTTTAGTTGATAAACTTGGAAGAAGAGTTTTACTTTTTACTGGATCAATTGTAATGACAACTTGTGATTTATTAATAGCTTTGTTCTTTGTTGTATTAACTGGTAGTGCAAAAGGATGGTCTTCAATTGTATTTTTATTTATTTTCGTTGGTGCATTTGAAGCATCAATTGGAACATTGGTAAGTATTTAAATTATTTAATTTTTAAATCTTTATTAATTATTAATTATTATTTTCTATTATTTATTATTTATTATTTTAATAAAAAAAAAGTTTTGGTTTGTTATAAATGAAATATTACCAGAAGACAGTAAAAGTATTGGTGCACCAGTAATAAATGCATGTCAATGGACTTTTAATACAATATTATCATTCTTTTTCTTGGTAGTCGTAGAATATTTAGGTCAATCAACAATGTTTTGGATTTTTGGTGGAATTGGTGTATTTTGTACAATATTTTTATACTTTAATTTACCAAAATCATTGGGAACTTCAAAAAATACAACTGAAGATATTAGTATTCCACAAGATCAACTAGAACAAACAATTGAAGAATTAGAAAATGAAAAAAATAACGAAATTAATTCAAGTAAATTACCACCTGCTCAAATGCAAGCTTAATAAATAAAATTTTAATCTTGATAATAATAAATATTTATTTATAAATTATTCATTCTTTGAACTTTTGAAATTTATTAATATTATTTTTATTTTATTTTTTTAAAATTATTTGAAAATGTGATCTTTTGGTGAAAAATTAGGTGATATTTCAACGTGTTTAATTGAAAAATTTTATCAACTTCAGGTTCAATAAATCTTTAATTATATACTCTCCTCATTAGTTGATTCACCCATTGTCTCGGTAATTTTAGTTGAATCTTCTTTCTTTATATGAATGGAAAATTCTCTTTGTGCTGCCCATTTACCTTTGAACCATTGTCAACAATTCTCTTTATATATGATTTTAGAAGGATAATTACTAGTTGACTGATGAAAAAAATATAACAATATGGATATTATCAAAATTATTATTTTAGAAATTTAATTTTTGAAAAAAAAAAAAAAAAAAAAAAAAAAAAAATTAGTTTGAAACTTTTTTTTTTTTTTTTTTTTTTTTTTTTTTTTTTTTTATTAAATTTTTTAAAAAGATGAATAAATTACAAAGCATTCAAAATGATGTACTTAAAATTTGTAAAGTAATTGGTATTATAATGATAATATCATTGTCTATTCTAAAAATTATAAATTCCAATCAAATTGAACCATATGTTGTAAGTGTTTGTTTTTGAAATTAATATTTTAAAAAAAAAAAAAAAAAAAAAAAAAAAAACAATACATGAATGAAAATCTTTTTTTTTTTTAAATATTAATATTTTCTTAATTTAAATTAAAAATAAAAGGATGAAATATTTCATATACCACAAACTATTAAATATTGTGAATTTAAATTTAAAGAATGGGATAATAAAATAACGACATTACCAGGTTTATATATTTTAGCATTAATTTATTCAAATATATTATCAATGTTTGGTATTGGTGATGGTATATGGATATCACATTGTTCAGTAGTTGTATTAAGATCATTCAATGTATTTTGTTTGATAATAACTTTTTTTTCAATTTATGAAATTTTGAAAATTTCAACCTATAATCTATTATTATCACCAGCATCATCATTATCATCATTAAAAATTAATCAAAAAGAAGTGATAGAAAATAAAAATTCAATTAATAATACAATCATTTTAAGAACAATCCATTTATCAATATTCCCTATTTTTTATTTTTTTCACTTTTTATTTTATACAGATGTAGTTTCAACTTGTTCAATATTTTTAACATTATTATTTTCTTTAAAAAATAAATTTAATTTATCTTCATTTGTAATTATTTTCTTATATTTAAAAAAAAAAAAAAAAACAAAATTTATATATATATTAATTTTTTAATTTATTTTTTTTATTTTTAATTCTATATAAAAGTTTGGATTAATTAGTGTTACGATTAGACAAACAAATATAATTTGGGTATTTTTTATTACAATTAATAATATTTTAAAATTATATGAAGAAAATAAAGAAAAACAAAATTATATATTTAAAGAGTTAAATTTAATTAAAGATATTATAGAATTTATTAAATTTTCAATTTTCAATTTATTATTAATAATTAAGAAATTCATTGGATTTATAATGGTTGGAATATTATTTTTAATATTTCTTTATTATAATGGTAGTATTGTAGTTGGTGATAAGAGTAATCATGAATCATCATTTCATGTATCACAATTATTTTATTTTTCATTAATAACAATGTTATTTTCATTACCATCAATTTTAATATCATCATTATTAAAGAGATTTGGAAATCAAAATGAAGGAAATCAAAATGAAAATGAAAAGAAGATTCTTCTATATGATCCAATTGAATTTTTAAAAAATATTAATTTTAAATATTTAATAGTGATAATTATTGGTATGGTTTTAATGATTTGGAAATTTACATATACTCATTTATTTTTGTTATCTGATAATAGACATTATACATTTTATATTTGGAATAGATTTATTGAAAAGTATAGCATTGGCCGTTATTTACCAATTCCATTCTATTGTTATAGTATTTGGTTCATTTGGAAAGTACTCTCCGAGAATAGATCAAAACTTTGGTGTATTTTCTATTTCCTATCAACTGCAATGGTTTTACTACCAAGTCCATTGGTTGAACCAAGATATTATATTGTACCTTTCTTTTTATTCCAATTAAATCAATTTCATTATTATAATAATTTCATCATACAAAGTAAAACTATGCGAGGAAAGAAATTAAATTTTAAAAGAGTTAATCAATTAATAGTTTTAGATATTTTATATTTTATTTTAATTAATTTTATTACAATTTTTATTTTCATTAAATTCCCTTTTATTTATCCAGATGGTACAATTGGTAGATTCTTTTATTAAATTAAATAAAATAAAATAAAATAAAATAAAATAAAAACAAAAATATTATTTTAATTTATATACAATTTTAATTTTATTATTATTATTTTTTTTTTTTTTTTTTTTTTTAATAAATCCAAGTTGTAATTGCAATTCTTGGTTCAAAATTACATTGTAAAACTTCATGTTCTAAAAATGGACTTAAAAATATTAATAATCTATCAGCTATTGGTTCAATATCTATAAATTCTTCAGTCTGTTTTAATTCTTTTTGATTTGTATTATTTGGATTATTAGTATATAATCTTAATTCTCCACCATCACCTTTCTTCCAATCTTTATTAACATAATAAATCATTGTAATTCTTCTTGATATTGTTAATGATTCTGAGGAATAAAATGAATCTCTATGTTTAATATATCTACCACCATTTAAATAAACTGCTAATTGTGTCTTTTTTTTTTTTTTTTAATTTTTTTTTTTATATACAAATAATAAAAAATACAAATGTTAACATTTTTGAAAATTTAATAATAAAAATAAAATGAAATTAAAAAAAAAAAAAAACATACTTGAGTTTTAATTGAATTAAAATTTGGTATAACATTATCAAATTCATTTTTTATTAAATCTAATTTATCTAATAAATAATTAATATTTCGAATTGTTGATGATAAATCTTTATCTTGAATTCTACTATTTGAATCTCTATGTATCCATTGAATATAATCACCTCTAATTGATTTATCTTTCCATTTATCTGTACCTTTGTTCATACCTGCTTCTATTAATTTATTTTCTTTAAATTGATTGTATGACTTTATTTTACCAAAAAATAAAAAAAAAAAAAAAAAAAAAAAAAAAAAAAAAGAATTAAAACCTAATTTATTTTTATTTTTTTTTTTTTCCACTTACTTCATCATAAATTAAATTTATTTTATTTAAATCATTTAAAAAATTATCAATTATTAAATAACCTTTTTTTTCTAATTGATTTAATGATTCTTTGTTGAAGATTTTAAAATTTTCTATTTTTAAATTACTGGTTAAATCAATTAGAACATTTGAAACTTTTTCATTATTTATTAAATTGTTTTTGTTGTTACTGCTACTACTTTCATCATTATTTTGTTGTGGTTTACTAATTAAACCTAATATTTGTTGTCTTATGTGAGGGGGTAAGTTAGAAATATCCATTAATACCCGAAAGTAGTTCTTACCACACCAATAAATGTAAGGGAGTTAAATTTTTAGCAATAATCTGAAAAAAATTATAAAAATAAAAAAAAATAAAAAATAAAAAAAAAATTAAAAAATAATAAAAAAAAAAAATTAGGGTCTGAAACTTCCAAACAATAATTAATTTTTTGCAGATTTTTTCACTGATGACCAAAAGTTCTGTTTTTGTTTTATAATTTTTTTTTTTTTTTTTTTTTTTCATTTTTATTATTTTTTATTTTACTCTCAAACAAATATTATTATTTTGTATAAATAACAAAGAGAAAGAAAGAAATAAAATGAGCTTCAAAAGTAAAATGAGAAAAATTAAATTCAAACTTTTCATTTGTTTTGGTAGATCAAAGGTAATTACTTTAAAAAATATAAATCGTATTAATTTTAAAATGAAAAAAAAAAAAAAAAAAATCTTATTAATTTTTTTTTAAAAAAAAAAAAAAAGATTTAAAACAATTATGTTTAGATATAAATTAGATTTAGAAAAATTCAATTATTTAGAAAAAAATTAATAAAAAATTAAAGTTGAATTAAATTAAAAAGTTTTTATTTATTTATTTATTTTTTTTTTATTATAAGTTAAGGTTCTTTTTTTTTTTTTTTTTTTTTTTTTTTTTTCTAATTAATTAATTATTATTTGTTTTGTAATTAATTACAAATTATTATTATTATTTTTTTTTTTTTAAAAAAAAAAAAAAAGAATAAAGTTTAATAATTTAATTAAGCAGAAACAAGAGTTTTTGTAGTTGGTTTTGTAGTTGGTTTTGTAGTTGGTTTTGAAGTTGGTTTTATAGTTGGTTTAATAGTTGGTTTTACTGTTGGTTTTACAGTTGGAGTTTTAACTGGTGGTTTTGAATTACTTTCAATTGGTTTTGAATTGGTTAGACGATCTTTGTCATTTTCATATTCAACATAACTTACTTTGAAAGATACTGGACCTTTAATTGAAACACAACCAAAGATATATTCTTGACCTGGATAAATTACTTTAACATTATCTGGAAGACCATAGTAACCACCTTCAAGGAAAGCAACATTCCAAATATCACTTGAATTTCTTGGTTTAAACCAACCACCAGTAAATTCCAATACTTCGACTGCAGCGTTATTTGTATTTTTCATTGTAACTGTATACTTTTGGTATTCAATTTCATTGGCAAACCATCTCATTTGACTACTTGTCTCTGTTACATTGATGACAATACAATCATGACCATCACATGAAACTGGTTTCATTAAATTTCTATATGGATTAGTTGAAATGCATCTTTTGTTTACTTCAATATCATCAATGAAAACCATCTCTTGAACATCTTCACCAGATGCAGCAATTTGAATACCATCATATTGACCTGGTTCAAGTTTATCACAATTGATAACTGCATTTACCCATTTACCAGCTTGAATATTTTTACTTAAAGCTTTTGAAGAAACACTTGGATCTGAAAGAATAATTGATTCATCACCCCATAAGAAAAAGTCTCTTGATACTGCAACCTTATTAGAAGTGAAACGAACAATTACCTTTTGATTGCCAACTTTGTTACCATGTACCCAAAAACTAACAGATGAAATAATTGATGGATCAATTGGATTTTGAAGATTTAAATAAATTGCTTCATAAGTCTTTGGAACAAATGAAATTGAATAACTACCACTATGAACTGGTTTGAAATTTGTAAAATTTCTTGGTTTTGCCCATGACCAATCACTAACTGTATATCCTAATTGATCATCATAAATAACTTGATCAATACCATTAGTACAAATTTCTGTTGATAAAACTCCATAGTTATTAATTAATAAACTACCTAAAAATCCAATTATTAGAATTAATAATAATTTCATTTTTTTTTTTTTTTTTTATTATTATTTAAAAAATAATTATTGTCTTTTTTTTTTTTTATTAATTTATTTTAAATTGAAAATTTTTTATTTAATAAATTGAAATTATTTATATTATTATTATTATTATTATTATTTATTTAATTGATTAATTATTTAATGAAAAAAAAAGATTTTAAAAATTATTTAAATATGTTTTTTTTTTAAAAAAAAAATAAAAAAAAATAGATATTTTTTTATGTATATTATAATTAAAAAATGATCATTTTTACAATTTTCTTTATAAATTTGTATATTAATACAATTTTTATTTAAAAAAATAAATTATTAGATATTTTGTACATTGACACATTTCCCAGTTATAATATAAAAAGAATTTTTTTTAGAAACGGGCTCATTTGATTTTAAAAAAAGGGGTTAACGATTAATACTTTTATGTTCACATTAACCAATATATATTTTTTATAAACAACAATAGTAAATAATCATTTATTTATTTATTTATTAAATAAAAAAAAAAAAAAAAAAAAAAAAAAAAACAAAATTTATTTATATCTAATTTTACACTACATTCACACCCACACACCTTAAACCCATGTGGATTAATTATTTTTTTTTTTTTTTTATTATTATTTTTTTTATTTAATTTTTATTATTTTTTATGGGGTGAATAATTAGTTTTTAGTAAAATGAAATAAAAACTTTAAATAATTTTAATTAATAAATAATATTGATAATAATTATATTAATGGTGGTGATGATGATGATGATGATAAATATTATGTAAATCAATTTGGTATAACCTTTTATTAATTTTTATAGATTTTTGTATTTATACATTATTCAATTTTAGTATGTGGGTTAAAATTAAAAAAAAAAAAAAACCATAATTGTCATTTATATAAAATATTAAATTTTATCTCTACCTCGGTAATATTAATTATATGGTATCAAATAAAAAAATAAAAAGAAATAATATATAAAATAAAAAAATAAATAAATAAAACTAAATAAATAAATAAATTTAAATGAATTAATATAGTGGTTGAGTTTTAAATTAATTATTATAACTATTTTATTATTGGTTGTATTTTATTTATATAGGTGTATCATTTTAAATTAATAAATGATAATTATATAAATATTATTATGGTTGTGACTATTATTTCAATTTTTAAAAGGTTTATTGTTAGATGTAGAGGTAGAAGTAGTTGTTGTAGAATTTTTATTTTTAGTGGATTGGTTTGATGTTGTTGTTATTGATGGTGTTGGTGGTGTTGCCGAAAATAAAGAAGTAGGAGATGCACATTTTTGAAAAAAAGAAGTAATTAAAGATTGTGATGGTGGTTGAGAAGTTTGTAATTGATTTTTTTTTACATTTGGATCAGATTTACTTCTTTTCAAACCACTTTGTTGCGAGCTATTATTTGAATTGTAAGATGTTGGAGATACGTTGGTTGTTTTTTGTTTTTTATTATTTTGTGTTGGTGTTTGTGTTTGTGTTTGTGTTGGTGTTAAGTTTAATTTTGCATTATTACTAAGATTTCCATTTGTTTTAGTAGGTGTTGTAAAATTATTATTATTACTATTATTATTATTATTATAAATTTGTTTTTCAATCCATTTTTGTTGACTAATGAAAACTGGATCATCAAAATCTATAATTTCTTCTTTTATATCATTTTCTATAATTAATTTATTATTATTATTATTATTATTATTATTATTATTATTATTATTATTATTATTATTATTATTATTATTATTATTATTACTATTATTATTATTTTCAGATAAATCATTAAAATTTTCTTCTTTTTCAATTTTACATAATGCTGAACTATTATCACTTTGTGTTAACAATTTACGATCACTAATTAAATCATCAGAACAATCCCATATTAAATCATCAGTAAATTCGTCTTTAATGAGTGTATTTGATGTTTTTATTTTTGTTGTAGTTGTATCTGTAGCTGTTAATGTATTTATATTGGTAGTTGTAGTAGTGGTAATTGGTATTAATTTTTTATTATCTTCATCAATAATTGGTTCTGATTTTGATTTAAAAAATGATTGAAAGAAATTCGTAACTGGCTGTGCTGAAAAGAATGAAGCAATTGTAAGTTGTTTCTTTTTTTCATATAAATCTGAAAAATGTGCTAATATATTCTGTATGAAGGAAAAGAAAAATTAATAATTTAATTATTAAATAATAATAAAAATAATATTTTTTTATTATTTAAAATAATAATTTAAAATTATTTTTAAAATATAATTAAAAAAAAAATATAAATATAAATATAAAAAAAAAAAAACTTACTTTAACTTTAATTGGTGAATCACAATCAACAGTTGGAATAATTTGAGTTGGTCTAAAATGATCAATACAATCTCTTAATTCATTAAAAGAACTATGTTCACTATAAGCTACACTATAAAAAGTTGTTGGACCTCTATTGAGATAAGTTATTGATTTCTTTGCTTGAGTCCAACCAGTTGGACGAAAACCAATTACTCTTTTATATTTATTATTACTTGAATCTAATAATGATAGCATATTATGATAGGATAACATTGACATTGTTACAGCACGAAATGGTGTAATTAATTCATTTGTAGTGAATTTATTAATATCTAAACAAGTTGATAAACAACAGAGTATTGCATATTTTTCATTTGAAACATGTACTGGTTTACCCTCTTGTTTTGCAATCTCTAATAATATTCTCTCTTTTCCAATGACATAAGTACCAAATAAGAATAAGGTTTCACCATCATTTTCTTTTCTAACAATTGATGCAACTTGTTTAATGATTTCAGGTTGTGGTGGGAAAACATATTGTGGATCACAATAAGTATTATCTAAATAAAGTTTACTTATAGTTCTACCTTTTAATAATGGATAATTATTCATTGATTGATTATATCTAAAATCACCAGTATGTAAAATACTCTCCTCGCCAATGATTTCACCATCTTTATTTCTTAATGGTATAATGAAAAGAATTAATGCTGAACCTGGACAATGATTTGAATCTAAAAATGCAACCTTAACACCTTGAATCTCTATTAATTTATTCCATTCACATTTAACAATATAACGTTGATCAACTCCTAACTTGTGTGAAACTAATTTACCTGTTTCTTCTGTGCAATAAATATTACCAAATGACCATGTCTTTGTAATACCAACATAATGATCTGAATGAAAATGTGTCCTAAATTTTAAATTTTAAATTTTAAATTTTAATTTAATTAATTTTTATTTTTATCTTTTTTTTTTTTTTTTTTCTTTTTTTTTTTCATTTAAAAATCAAATAAATACAAAAAATAATGAGTAAAATCTTCAGATTTATATTGAAAACCATCAACTAAAAAATTAGTACCATCAATAACTTTAAATGATGGTGGTATCTTTTTCTCTTTTGTTGGTGTTTTTCGTACTTGATATCCTCTTTTCTTTGCTTCTTCTTTACCTGTCTTTTTTAAATCCGATAACCTTTTTTCAAATTTATCATTATTATTATTATTATTATTATTAATATTATTACTATTATTATAGCTTTGATAGTATTTTCTTTTATAATTTTTATTATTATTATTATTATAATTATTATTATTATTATTATTATTATTATTATTATTATTATTTTTATTATTTTTATTATTATTATCATTATTATTTGTTGTTCCGTCATCAAAAAAGAAATCACTATTGTCAAATTCAAAATCACAATCTTCATCGATTAATGATTGTGAATCAATATCTTTTGGTTCATTATAGTCATCATGATCATCATCTTGTTTGACAAGAGTTTGGTCATTTTGATAATTAAATTGTCTACTTGATTGCTCTTCATCCATATCTTTTGGTGCTGAATAATCATCATGGTCTTGTTTGACAACAATTTGATTATTTTGATAATTAAATTGTTTACTTGACTGCTCTTCATCTATATCTTTTGGTGCTGAATAATCATCATCGTCTTCATCGCCATAATCCCATTTTAGTTGTGTAGAAGCAGTTGTTGTAGTTGTTGTTGTTGTTGTTCTTGTTGTTAATACTGCTGTTGTTGTTTTTGTTTTCTGTATATTATTATCTATAAGTCTATTTTTATTAGTTTTTTTGTTTTCATTATTTTTTGACCTTGTTATATATAAATTAATATCGTCTTCGTCATCACTCATTTTTTAAACTGAAAAAATGTAAATAAAAAATAAAATACTTGGGATACAGTAAAAAAAAAAAAAAAATAAAAAAAAATAAAAAAAAATAAAAATAAAATAAAAATTAAAAAAAATAAAGTAAAAATAAAAATAAAAATAAAAATAAAATAAAAAAAGAAAATCAAACACTTAAATAATGATAGTTGAATATTATGTTTTGAACTATCTTTATTTTTATTTTTAGAAATTAATAGATAATCTATAAAATAATGTTTTTTTTTTTTTTTTTCAATTTTTAAAAATTTAATTACAACAAAATATTTAATATATTTGAAACATTAAATAAAAAATTTTATTTAAGACAATTTATAATATTAATATTGAATAATATTATTGTTAAATTAAAGAAATTAAAAAACTAGTGAATTAATTTTTTTATGGATTTTTTTTCATTCAAGGGAATAGTGAAAAAATAAATATACAATAAAGTAATTATCGGAAAATATATTTAAATTATCTTTTTTATTATTATTTTTATTTTTTAATTTTTATATTTTTAAAAAGATAAGACATATAAGAAAAAAGGTAAAAAAAGATAAAAAGTAATAAGAAAAAAAGAAAAAAAAAAAAAAATAGTAATAATATAAGCAATCATTTTATTTTATTTTAATTTTATTTTTGGAAATATTTCAATAAATCCTAGGGATTTATTTTATTAATTTTTGTTGAATTGGGATTTTAATTTATTTACTAATTATTACTTTTTTTTTTTACAAATGGGTTTGAAAAGAAAAAAAAAAAAAAAGAAAAAAAAAATTTAATATTTTAAACAAACTGTTTTTTTTTTTTTTTTTCTTCGATTCTACCATATATTTGATTCCATCACCAATTGTTTCTTTTGTATATATATATAGGAGACAAAAGAATAACTAAAATAATTTATACTATTAATAAACATTAATTTTTTTTTTTTTTTTTTGAATTATTTCATTTTGTAAAATTTATTTTATTACCTTCAATTAATTTTTTTTTTTTGAAATTACCAGGCCGATAGGTTGGGAAATATTAAACATTTTTTATTATTTATTTTTTTTTTATTTTTTTTTATTTTTTTTAATTTTTTCAAAAAAAAAATCTTGGGTTTTTAATTTCAATCTCATTTTATTAATTTTTTAATTTTTGTTTTTATATAAAAAAAAAAAAAACTTTTTAATTTTCTCAAAATTAAGATAGTTGAACATGCAAATTACAGAAAAAGAAACAGTACAAGAAGAACAACAAAAATTACTATATCCACCACCTTCTTTTAGTACAAAATGTCATATATCATCAGTAGAACAATATAATGAAATGTATAAAGAAAGTATTGAATCACCAAATCAATTTTGGGATAAAAAAGCTAAAGAATTTTTAACTTGGTTTTCTGATTATACAACTGTTCAACATGGGTAATTATTAAAAGAAAAAAAAAAAAAAAAAAAAAAAAAAAAAAAAAAATTTAAAAATTTTTTTAATTTTCAATTATTTTTTAATAATTATTTTAGATCATTCGAAAAAGGTGATATTTCATGGTTTTTAAATGGTAAAATTAATGTTTCATATAATTGTATCGATAGACATTTAAAAGAGAATGCAGATAAAGTTGCAATACTATTTGAAGGTGATGAAGAAACAATGGTTAAAAAAGTTACATATAGAGAGATGTTTGAAGAGGTTTGTAGATTATCAAATCTTTTGATATCACTTGGCGTTGGTAAAGGAGATACGGTAGCGATCTATCTACCAAACACACCAACCGCCATTTATTCAATGTTAGCATGCGCTAGAATTGGAGCAATTCATTCAGTTATTTTTGCAGGATTTGGTTATGAATCCATTGTTTCACGTGTTCATGATGCAAAATGTAGAGTGATCATAACGGCTGATGAAGGTTTAAGAGGTGGTAGATATATACCACTAAAAGAAAAGATTGATCAAGTTGTTCAACATTGCAAATTGGTACAACATGTACTTGTTTTTAAAAATACAGGTAGACCAACAATTACATTTAATCCATCAATTGATATTTGGGCAGATGAAGCAATGTTGGATCATCGTCCATATTGTCCACCAGTTTGGTTAGATTCAGAAGATCCCTTATTTATCCTTTACACAAGTGGTAGCACTGGTACACCAAAGGGTTTAGTACATACTCAGGCTGGTTATCTACTATACGCCGCAATGACTCATCGTTATGTTTTCGATTATCACGATTCCGATGTTTATGCTTGTATGGCTGATGTTGGTTGGATTACAGGTCATAGTTATATCGTTTATGGTCCATTGGCAAATGGTGCAACAACTTTTATCTTTGAGGGTACTCCTCTTTATCCAACTCCAGCACGTTATTGGGAAATGGTACAACGTCATAAAATCACTCAATTCTATACAGCACCAACTGCAATTCGTTCACTAATGAAATTCCCAATATCATTTACTCAACAATCCGATAAATCATCCCTTAGAGTTTTAGGTTCAGTCGGTGAACCAATTAATCCTGAAGCCTGGAGATGGTTCAATACAAACGTTGGTGAAGGTCGTTGTGCAATCGTTGATACCTATTGGCAAACTGAAAGTGGTGGTCATTTAATTACTCCATTACCTGGTGTTACTTCAACTAAACCTGGTTCAGCAACTAAACCTTTCTTTGGTATAGAATTACAAGTTTTAGACTCAAAAACTGGTGAACGTTTATATATTAATCCCGATATCAATGGTTGTAAAGAAATTTCTGGTGTATTGGCAATCTCTAAACCTTGGCCAGGTATTGCTCGTTCAGTTTATCGTTCTCATGGTCGTTATCTTCAAACTTATATGACTCAATATAAAGGTCACTATTTCACTGGTGATGGTGTAAAACTTGACTCTGATGGTTATTATTGGATCGAAGGTAGAGTAGATGATGTTATCAATGTTAGTGGTCATAGATTAGGTACTGCTGAATTAGAGAGTGCCCTCGTTGGTTGTTCAATTTGTGCAGAGGCTGCCGTTGTTGGTTATCCTCATGATATCAAAGGTCAAGGTATTTTAGCATTTTGTACACTCAAAGAAGGTTATCAAGAGGATGAATCAAATGTTATTATGATGTTAAAAAAAGAAGTTAGAAATGTAATTGGTCCATTTGCAACACCTGATGTAATTGTTATAACACCTTCACTTCCAAAAACTCGTAGTGGTAAAATTATGAGAAGAATTCTTAGAAAAATTGGTTGTCATGAATCTTCTGCTGAACAATTAGGTGATATTTCAACTTTAGCTGAACCTGAAGTTGTCAAACTTTTAATTGAAAAAGTTTCAAAAGTAATTCCAAAAACTCATTAAAAAAATAAAAAATAAAAAAAAATAAATTCAGTATTCGAAATTATTTATATCTATTGGTCTTTGATAATATTCGCTCATATGTTTTTTTTTTTTAAAAATTAAATGGTATGTCGTTGTTTTTTTTTAGTTATAATTTGTTAAAAAATGAATTATAACTATATATATTAACGTTAATACATATTTTTTTCTTTTCTTAAAATCAATTTTTAAAGTTATTTATATTTTATTTTAATTATTTAATTTTTTAATTATTTTTTTTTTTGTTTTTTTTTTTTATTTCTTTTTTTGTTGAACAAATTAATTCTTGTTTTTCTATATCAATTATATTATTTGGGTAATTTGAATCCAAAAATTTTAATAGCTGTTCTTGGTTTGAAAAAGATAATTGTTTTTCCAATAAATTTAAATGAATGGATGGTTTATAGGATTTTATCATTGCATTTATAGAATAGACTCTAAATCTATCATTTAAAATCTTTTCCAAAAGGTATTTTTCCATATTATAACACGTTAAATATAATTTATTAAATTTACAATAATTATTTTCCAAAACTGATTTAATAATTTCAAATGTATGTTTAATATTTTCATTTGAATAAAAACTTTCATCATTTAAAATTTTTGGTAATAATGATATTAATTCTAATTCTAAATTTAAATAATAATAATTAATATTAGTAAATTTTTTTTTTTTTTTTTTTTTTTTTTCTGAATAATAATAATTTTATTATTTACCATTATCTTTAATAAAAATTAAATTAAATAATAAATCATAAGATATAAATTCAAATTTATTTTCTAAACAAGATTGATCAGAAATTGAATGATATAATTCTTTAATTTGTGATAAACATTGACCAAATTCAATGAAATCTGAATTCTCTAAACATATTTTTGCATTTGCCTCATAAACATTGACAGTGAATTTATTTCTTATATGTTGTACCATTAAATCTTGTCTAATGGATTTTAATTGATCCAATGCATAATTGAAATTTTTATTATTTTGATATTTCCTAATCAATTTTGGAAACCAAGTTTCTAAAATCTCAATGGATCTAATTTTTGCTGGATCAGCTGGTCCTGTTAATCTAAGATATGATTTTTCATAATCTTTACATGTTCCAATAATTGGTTTTACACTATTTAAATCAATTGATTCGTTTGTTAATTTTACATTTTTATTATTATTATTATTATTATTATTATTATTATTATTATTATTATTATTATTATTATTATTATTATTATTATTATTATTTTGATTATTTTGATTATTAAAAACAATTGGTTGTTTAGGTGAGTCAACATTAAATTTTAATGGTCCTCTTGTTGGTGTTATAGATGGTGAATTTTGTGAATTTCTATTGTTATTACTATTATTTCTTTGAATTGGTGTTGAAGGATTTGGTGAAGAATAAGGAGTTAAATCTTCAATATCTCTTCTTTTTGTTATTGGTGTTGATAAATTTGATCTTTGTTGTGGTTTATGTTGTTGTTGTTGTTGTTGTTGTTGTTGTTGTTGTTGTTGTTGTTGTTGTTGTTGTTGGTGTGGTTGTGGTGATGATGATGGTGAATTAAATCTTGAGAATCTAGCAGACATTAGAGAAGATGGTGTATCTTCACCTTCTTGATGATGTTGTTTTTGTTGTTGTTGTGGTGATGATGTAGGTGTTTTTCTTTTTTCATTTTCAATTAAATCCCTTAAATCACCTTTAGTTGGTGTACTACTATTACTATTATTGTTATTATTATGTTGAGGCGATTTCATCTGTTGATGAATTTGAGGATTTTTTTTCTTTTCTTCATTAATTAAATCTCTAAGATCTCTACCTGTAAATTTACCTTGTTGTTGTTGTTGTTGTTGTTGGTGGTGTTGTGGTGGTGATGGTGATGGAAGTAAATTCTTTCTAAAGAAAATATCCTCTTTAGTTCGATAATGTTGTTGAGGTGAAGAGGTTTGATTATTATTGTTATAATTATTTTGTTGTTGTTGTTGTTGGTGTTGGTGTTGTTGTACATATCTATTATTACTATTAATGTTGAATTTATTATTACTATTATTTGCTCTTTTTTGAGGGGTATGATAGGTATCCTCTTCTTCTTCTTCTTCCTCATCATAATCTTCATCATAATCTTGTTCTTGATCCTCCTCATCATAATCGTCATTATCTTCATCATATTCATCATATTCATCCTCTTCCTCCTCTTCACCTTCCTCCTCAACTTCCTCTTCTTCTTTTTTTGCTTTCTCTTTTTGTTTTTTATTTGATGCAGTAGTACTACCTCCCTTTTGAATTGGAATTTGAATTGTTGATCTTTTATTTAATTTATTTGCTAAATATTTAGATTTAATTGAAGTTCTTGGTGTCATTGTATTCTTTTTAAGTGGTGATGCTTTTTTATTAATATTACTTTTATTATTATTATTATTATTATTATTATTATTATTATTATTATTATTATTATTATTATTATTATTATTAATATTATTATTGTTATTTTCATTTTTATTATTTGTAGTATCAGAGATTATTAAACTTTCTAATTTTTTAATATTATCATCATCTTGATTACTTGATAGTTGAGGTGATGCTTGTATCTCTTCATCTTCTTCTGTTATTTCTACCCATGATTTATTACCAAAGATAGACATTCTTATTGTGCCCTATTAATAAATTAAACTGAAGTTAAAAATAAAAAAAAAAAACAAAATGAAAAAAAATTAAAAAAATGGAAAAAAGAAAATTAAAAATTAAAAATAAAAAAAAAATAAAAAAAAAAAAAAAAAAAAAAGATATTTTTGGATTTAAACATTACAAATATCTAAATGGTTTTTATTATTGGATGCATTACTACAACTATTTGCTAAAGGATCAACTTGAATACCAGCTGGTTTAACGGTGCAATTTTCATCATTGAACTCACTCATCCAGGAAGAAGTACTATTACAATTGAAAGTATAGGTAAGACTTTCAAAAGCATATGCAATATTACATTTATTAATCACAAAATAATCAAGATAATTGAAATTATTTTTCCAATCCCCATTGCATTCACCAGAATAAAACACTTCAACAAAAGTATTCGATGGGAAACTAATTGATGACTGTGTAGATAATGAATATACTTTTCCATGGTTTTCATCAACACAATGAGAAAAACATTCACCAATTTCATGTTCTTTCTCTTTAATAATACCACCTATAATAATAATATAATTAAATAAAAAAATAAATAAAAAATAATAAAAATAATTATTCAAAACTAAAAATAGAACACAAAAAATTAAAATAGAAAAAAAAACACAAAAAAAATTAAAAAAAAAAAAAAAAAAAAAAATTATATAATAAAATAATTACCTTGGCAATTATAATCAGTTGGTGAATAAATTGATTGAATAATTGAATTACCATTTGGTGATATTGTTAATGTGCTTATATCTTCATTAAAAATCAAACAAAAACCCTCACTTGTCACTTGACCAGACAATAAATCATCTTGAACACAAGTTTCTGTTGAATCACTACTGCTACCATTGATAAATCTATTACAATTCCCACTGAATTGATAATTTTGTATGGAGATGTATTGAGTTTGAGTTAATGAAATCAAACATGTTAGTACTAATAAAATTAATGAATATAATAATTTCATTTTTTTTTTTTTTTTTTCTTTTTTTCTTTATGTATTTATTTATTTATTTATTTAATTATTTATTTATTTATTTATTTATTTATTTATTTATTTATTTATTTATTTATTTATTTATTTATTTATTTATTTATTTATTTTATTTTATGTGTTGAAGAAAAAAAAAAAAAAATTTTATTGACTTTTACAATTCATTTTTTAAAAAAAAATGAAAATTTGTTTTAAAGTGATATCATTATAAAAAATATCTAAATGTTTTTATAAAAATTTAAAAAATCTCAAAATATCATTTAATTTTTCTAGAATTTATTTATGACATGTTCGAGAAATTTATATATATTTTTTTTTTAAAAAAATAATTATAAAATTCAATTACTTTTTAATTCAAAGCAAAGCATGCTTTGTGTTGTAGAATAGGATTTTCAGAAAAAAAAAAAAAAAAAAAAAAAAAAAAAAAAAAAAAAAAAAAAAAAAAATTTGACAAAGAAAGTACAAACCAATAATTTTATTTTATTTTTGAAACTTTAATAATTTAAATGTTACAATAATCAATAAAGTTGGCACTATTAAAACCACCACAATTATCACCGATTTGGTTAGTATAAGTAATACTTGGTCGAACGGTACAAATTTCACCAGCGTATTCACTAACCCAAGAAGAAGTACTATTACAACCTACAGAAAAGGTATGAGTTTCAATTTCATGTGCAACATTACATTTATTGACAATGTAATATTGAAGATAGTTAAAACCAGTTTTCCATTGTCCATCACATTCGCCATTGTAAGATATTTCAATGTAGGTATTAGATGGGTAATTGAAAGATGTTTCAGTTGAAAATAAATATGTACTTCCGTGGTAATCATCAGCACACTCAACAAAACATTCACCAATTTTAATTGCTCTATTTCCAATAATATTACCTGTGGTAAAATAATAATAATAATAATAATAATAATAATAATAATAATAATAATAATAATAATAATAATTATTTATTAATAAATTTAAAAATATAAAATATATACTATAAGTATTTGCACAACTTCACCAACAAAATCAGTAGTCAATTAATTATAGGAATAAAATATTAAAAAAATAAAAAAATAAAATAATTACCTTGACAATTAAGATCGTCTTTATCATAAATTGTACTAACAACGTAATCACCATTTGATGATATAAGGAATGTAGTTGGGATTTCATTAAATATTAAGCAAACACCCTCATTTGTAACTATACCAGATAATAAATCATTTTGCATACAAATTGCTGCTGATTCGCTTGATGCTTCAAAACTACTTGCTGAATCTGAACTATTTTTACAATTTCCACTAAAATCATACTTTTGAATGGAAATGAATTGAGTATTGATTGACGATACCAAACAAGTTAAAACTAATAAAATTAGTGAGTTTAATAATTTCATTTTTTTATTATTTCTTTCTTTTTTTTAAATCAACTTTTTTAATGTTTTGATGGTTTTTTTTTTTTTTTGACAAAACTAAAAAATTAAAAAAAAGAGATATTTTTTTTTTTTAACATTTTCACTTAAAATTTTGAGTTATTTTTTTTTTAATTAAACCCCAAAAAAAAAATAAAAAAAAATAAAGAATGTAAAAATTTGGAACACTATATATTTTTTTGGTTAATAATAATAAAAAAAAAAAAAAAATTAAAAAAAAATAATTAACCAACAATTTTTATTTTTAAAAGACTTTAATAATTTAAATGTTACAATAATCAATAAAGTTGGAATTATCTAAATCTCCACAATTATCAACTATTGGATAAGATGTGGTAACAGTTGGTTCAACGGTACAAACTTCACCAGCGTATTCACTAACCCAAGAAGAAGTACTATTACAACCTACAGAAAAGGTATGAGTTTCAATTTCATGTGCAACATTACATTTATTTACAATGTAATATTGAAGATAATTGAAACTAGTTTTCCATTGTCCATCACATTCACCATTGTAAGATATTTCCATGAAGGTATTAGATGGGTAATTTAAAGATGTTTCAGTTGAAAATAAATATGTACTTCCATGGTAATCATCAGCACACTCAACAAAACATTCATCAATTTCAATTGCTTTATTTTCAATAATACCACCTGTGGTAAAATAGTAATAATAATAATAATAATAATAATAATAATAATAATAATAATAATAATAATAATAATAATAATAATATTTTATTATTAGTATTTGCCTCACTGCCACCTACAAAATCAGTAGTCAATAATAGAAATAAAATAAAAAAGTAAAAAATAAAATAATTACCTTGACAATTATTATCGTTTATATCATAAATTGAACGAACAATGTAATCACCTTTTGTTGATATAATGAATGTAGTTGGAACTTCATTAAATATTAAGCAAACACCCTCATTTGTAACTATACCAGATAATAAATCATTTTGCATACAAATTGCTGCTGATTCGCTTGATGCTTCAAAACTACTTGCTGAATCTGAGCTATTTTTACAATTTCCACTAAAATCATACTTTTGAATGGAAATGAATTGAGTATTGATTGACGATACCAAACAAGTTAAAACTAATAAAATTAGTGAGTTTAATAATTTCATTTTTTTATTATTTCTTTCTGTTTAAATGAACTTTTTTAATGTTTTGATGGTTTTTTTTTTGTTTTTTTTTTTTTTTTTCGATACCACTTAAATATAAAAAAAAAACAAAAACGTCGTTTGGTAATTGGTGACGAAAATTCAAAAAAAAAAAATAAAAGATTTTTTTTCATAACCGTTTTTTACTCAAATTTTAAAGCGTCACTTTTTTTTCTTTTTCAATTATTTCCGATATATTTTTAAAACCAATTTTTTATTGTTTTTTTGATAATAAGCAAATTTAGAATCAAAAGGTTCTAAAGAAGCATTTAATTGATTGAGAAAGAAACATTTCCATCAACTTTTATAATATTTTTTTTTTTTTTTTTTTTTTTTTTTTTTTTTTTTTTTTGATTGGATTGGATTGGATTAACTATAACTTTGAATTTGAAAATTTATAAGAAATAATTACATAATTGATTTTCTATTATTTGTTATTTTATTATTAACCCCTTTTTAATAGCAATATGCATCAAATCTGGTATTAATAAAATTCTCTGGGAAATTATTCTTTAGAATATCTTTAAATGATTTTTGAAAGTCAACATAAGATAAAATCTTTAATTTTGAAATCTCTGATTTAATTTTGATAAAGGTACTATTATACTCTTTCCATTTCTTTTCAAAGTTTTTTTCCATCTTCTCCTCTGTGGTGTATTGGTCCTGATTTTCAATTTTTGATTCAATTTCACTAATGAATTTGTCAATTGATTCGATATCATTTTTTATTTTTTCTATTTCTTCTTGCAATAATTTTCCTTTTGAAATTTTCAATGAATTTTCTATTTTATTATTTTTTTGATTTTTTGCGACTAATCCTTTTTTTTGATTTTCCTTTTCATATTTTAAATTTTTTAAATTTATTAATTCAAAATTTGGATCTTCTTTTAATTCAAAATTTAAATTATGATAATTGACTTGAAACAAAGCTTTATCATTTTCTTGACCCCATCCAACACGAATTATCAAATTGGAGTATTGTTCCTTTATTGATAGAACAGTACCTGGTGCGTTTATTTTTGCTGATGATGTGGTTTGTTTGGGTTGAAACTTTCTTTTTTCATAAACATTACCAATTTCACATAAATATTGTTCCTTATATTCATTATCTTCATCATTTTTTTCATCATTTTCATCCTTTTTTTCCAAATTTGCAAATGAATTTTTAATATCATTCATTTTGATTTTTAATCCATTAAAATCTTCAAATAAATTTATATTCTCTGTATTGGTGTACTTATCTGAAAAAGAATTCATGGAATTAACAATTGAATTAAGATCTAATATTTTTTCACTTTCCTTTTCATCTTCTTTTAATTTAATTTTAATTGGATAAAATGATTTGGACCAACTACGACCCATAGGGATATTTGTTCCATTAGCCTCCTCTTCAATTTCAAAAATCATAAAATAATGTAAATCTTTTTTTTTTTCCAAAAATGAAGGATAAGGAAGATGTATTTTAAAAACATTGGTATATATTTGGGGTTCAGTGCAGAATTTAATTCCTATATTGATTTATTTCAATTAATAAAATTTAATTGTTTTTTTAATATATAATACATGTTTTTTTTTACATACCTGGTATAACTTGAATTGATTTTTTTAAATCAAGTTTTCCATCATTATGATATTGAATTTGTTTTACATCATGGTATGAGCTGATTTTAATTGTAACTTTCCTTTCTTCACATCTATGCCATGAGGTAAGTAATAAGGTGTAATGCATTTCTATTGAATTTGTATTATATTTCAAATATTTATCATCAGCTGAAATCAAATTCTTCAATTGTTGACTAGTTAAACCATGCTCTCTTAAAAAACCATTCAAGGTTTCAACCTTTCCTTGATTATTATTATTTTTATTATTATTATTATAATTATTTTTATATTTATTTTTATTTTCATTATTATTATTATTATTATCATTATTATTATTATTATTATTATTATCATTATTATTATTATTATTATTATTATTATTATTATTATTATTATTATTATTATTATTATTATTATTATTATTATCATTATTATTATTATTATTATTATTATCATTATTATTATTATTATTATTATTATTATTATTATTATTATTATTATTATTATTATTATTATTATTATTATTATTATTATTATTATTATTATTATCTCTATAATTATTATTATTATTATTATTATTATTATTATTTCTATAATTATTATTATAATTATTTTTATTATTATTATTTTTATTATTATTATTTATACTATTATTTCCATTCGATTTATTATTAATTTTATTATTACCTTTATTATTTTTATCATTTTTATCTGATTCTTCATCAGAATTGGGTGGTAAATACACACTACCACCTGACATATTTATTATTAATTTTTTTTTTTTTCTCTTTTTAATATTATTTGGTTTTTTTAAAAAAAAAAAAAACTTAAAAAAAAAAAATTCTTAAATCCAAAAAATAAAAATAAAAATTTAAATCAAAAAAAATAAAAATAGATATTTATTAAATTTTTGATTGGATAAAAAAATTGGGTTAAAGATTTTTTTTTTAAAAAATGCACTCCAACTTTCAAAGAAATTAAATAAAAAAAAAAAAAAAAAATTAAAGAGATTTAATCCTACTACAAATTAATAATTATCCTTTATTTTTTTTTTTTTTTTAAGATATTTTTAAAAAAAAAAAATAAATTAATAAACCCAGTTTTTGTAAATAAAATCCAATTAAAAAAAAAATTGAACTGTTAAATTTGAGAAGTAATAACCCAACAAATGAGAATGAACCTGATTTATATTTGATTGTTTTTTTATTATTATTATTTTTTTTCTTGGGCATTGAACCAATGGAAAATAAAACAAACTAATAATCGAAATTTTTATTATATTTTTGTTTATATTAAAAAAAAAAAAAAAAAAAAAAAAAAAAAAAAAAATATTCTTGGTGTATTAATTTGAAAAATTTTTATTAATTATTTGGATATTTATTTTTTGGTTGTTGAGAATAAGTAAAATTAAAATTAAAAGATTCTAAAGAACCCCAATTAGTGCCAATAGACATTTTAATTGGCAAAGGAACATTCAATTTAACAACATTTTCCATTGACTCTTTTATAATTTTTGCTGATTGGTCGATATCAGTTAAAGGTACTTCAAAGAGTAATTCATCATGAAGTTGTAATACCATATGAACATTGATTGATAATTGATCAAATTGTGATTGAATATTAATCATTGCTAATTTTGTAATATCGGCAGCAGTACCTTGAGGAACAGAATTACGAGCACCTCTTTTAATTTTACCAATATCTTTTGGTAAAGTTTTTGGATCATGAATTGCCGAGAAATTTCTAATTCTACCAAATAAAGTTTTAATATAAGCATCAATGAAAACTCTATCTTCAATTGACTCTAAGAAATCTATTAAAGTACGATAGGTATTTTTAAATCTTTCCAATTGTACTTTTGCTTTTTCTTTATCAACTTTTAATTCTGAAGCAATTGAATTTATACCCATACCATAAAGAATACCATAAACTAAATGTTTAGCGAAATTTCTTTCTTCATCTGATACCTTTTCATAATCAACACCACTTAATTGATGAGCGATACATTTGAAAACATCTAATTCTCTACTATAGTTAAACATTTCAATTAAATTTGGATCCTTTGAATAATGTGTTAAAATTCTCAATTCCAATTGACTATAATCTGCTGATAATAAAACATAACCATTGGCACAAGTAAAAGAATTTCTAAGTGATACTTTCGTAAAACTACAACGTGATTCAATTTCCAATAGATTCTTAAAATTTTGATCATTTGTATAATCAAATGTATGAATTTCATCTTGAAAACTCTTTATAGAATCCTGTGATTGTAAATCAGTTTCCGATGGAGCAACTCTAAACTCAATTGGATGAGAAATATTTTGAAGATTTGGAAAAGCCATTGAAATTCTACCAGTTGGTACAACAGTTTGTTGAATGGTTGAATAAATTCTTCTCATATTGAATCGATCTGAATGATATTCATACTTTCCCAATATATCAACATAATGGGTAATATGATGAGTTAATTTACGAATTTCAATTATTAAACCTGGTAATGGATGATGATGACTAATATGTTCTAAAACTGCTCCTTTGGTTGAATAATTTTGTCTTCTAACCCCACCACCACAACCACCACCACCTTTATTACCATTATATTGTTGATTGGCTTTTGCAATCTCTGGTACTGGTATCTTTAAATCTTGAAATAATAATTGTGAAATATCTTCTGTACTTGATAATGAAAACACTTTACCAGGTAATAACACCTTTGCTTTATATTCTAAATAATTGATTTTATTTTGAACTTTTTCTCTACCACTTTCACAAATCTTTTCATTAAATCCAATTCCAACAAATTCCATCATTGCAAATATTGGTAAAATTTTCATTTCAATCTCTGAAAATATAAATAAACTTTGATTTTCTGCACTTTGAATAAATAATGTTGAAAGTAATTGTCTCATTGTTATAAATGATCTAAAACACTAAATAATAATAAAAATAAAAATAAAAAAATAAATTAATTTAAATAATAATTAAAAAAAAAAAAAATGATTTTAAAATAAAATTAATAATTACAGTAAAACAAGATCTATCAAAATTATTATAATGACCAACTATTTTCGTTTTAAAGGAATTACGAGTTTCAATATAAAGTTGATCCAATGTTCTATCTTTATTAATTTCAGAGTTCAAAACCCAAGATGCAACTTTTGGATCCATACAACCATATTTTAAGTAAATACCTTTATGTGCTAATAATTTTAATTGTGGTTTCATATTGTATTGATATTTAAAACTTGTTGGATTTTCAAAAACTTCTTTTAAAAATTCCCATCTCTCTTTAATTTGTTCCTCTGTATATTTAGTAAATCTTGAGAATCTTAACTTTTCTGAAATTATAAAATCAATTGAAATTTCATTTTGTTTTTGATTTTTCTTTTGTTGTCTTTGTTGTCTTTGTTGTCTTTGTTGTTGTTGTTGTTGTTGCTGTTGTTGTTGTAGTAGTAATTTTTCAAAATTATAATATTCTAAATGATCATTACTTAATGGTAAATAATATACAACTTGACCAGTGACACCAAAACTAACCATTATTCCATAGATATTATAGAGTTGAGGTAAAAACATACTCTCCTCATCAGTTGATTCATCCATTGTCTCCGTAATTTTAGTTGAATCTTCTTTCTTTATATGACAACAAAGTGTAAATGAAAATTCTCTTTGTGCTGCCCATTTACCTTTGAACCATTGCCAACAATTCTCTGTTATCGTATGAGTTTTAAAGGGATAATTGCTAGTTGATAATCCATAATTTTCATTATCTGACCATGAACTTGATATACCATGATGCTCTCCAACATCTTCATTTCTTAAGTTTATTAATTCCTCAATTGTAACACTATTATGAAATATATATTTTTTATTAAAACTACCATTGCTGTTATTACTACCTGCACTACTTGATCTATCTTCAAATGATTTATTCAAACCACCATCACTACCTTTTGAACAATTGGATTTTATAGGTGACATTGATGAAGATAATGGTGATTTAGTTGGTGTTAAAACTAGTGTATTATCGAAAACTGTTACAACTTTATTATTATTAATGTTGTTGTTGATGTTATTATTGTTGTTGTTGTTTTTATTGCTATTACCAATAAGGTCACTATTAGTATTTTTGATAATATTATTGATTGGATTACTTAAATTTGTTAATTTTTGAATTGGTGGTTTTGCGAATGAAGGAACTGGTTTTTTAAATGGTAAACTAGGTTTAATTGGGTTACTAAGTACAATAGATTTCGGTGGATTATTATTATTATTATTATTATTATTATTATTATTATTATTATTATTATTATCAAATACTTTATCTGTGTTAATAGGTGTTGGTAATGGTGGTGGCTTTGTTGGAAATCTAGGTCCAATCAATGGTGGTCTGTTTTTTGATAATGTTGTTGTTGTTATAGTTGTTGGTAATGCTGTTTCAGTTTTTGTTGCTGCCTCTGTTTTCGTTACTGCTGTTGTTGAGGTTGTTGTGGTTGTTGTTGTTTTTGTTGTTGTTTTTGCTGCTATTGGTAAAACTAAATTATTTCCATTTACTTTATTGACTAATGATGTATCACGAGGAATAGAGGCAGTGGTATTTTTGGCACTTTCTATAGGTGATAGATTACTAAATGAAAAATCTATAGAGCAATCCAATCCATTATCTATGTATCTTAATTTTGATGGACTTTCATCGATACTGTCTTCACACTTTCTTTTTTCATTCAAACTTCTAAAATAATTATCTTGTTTATTTTCAGTGTTCCCTGCTGTTACTCCATTAAATTTTTTATATTCTACACTATTTACATTATTTACATTATTTTTATTATTATTATTGTTGTTTATATTATTACCATTGCTATTTATATTGTTATTATTATTATTATTTATATTATTATTGTTATTTATACTATTGTTATTTA
>NC_007088.5:8370753-8430753 GCF_000004695.1 Dictyostelium discoideum AX4 | reverse complement strand
CAGTGAATCATTCGATCCAGCACTTTATTTAAAAGCATTAAGTGCACCGGTTGTAGATGGTAAAATCAATGATACAAATAATATAATATCACATCTCGATAGTAAATCAACTAAAAATAACAATAATAATGGTAATAACAAATGGGTTGAAAATGGTAATATAATTGATTTAAATGAATTTGGACAAGAGGTAGTTGTTGCATCAGGTGGTTTAGGTGGAAAAGGTAATTATAATTTTGCATCTGGTTCAAATAGATCACCAGAATATGCTCAACCAGGTACAAAAGGTGAAATTAAAAGAATTGAATTAGAATTGAAAATCATTGCAGATTTTGGTTTAGTAGGTTACCCAAATGCTGGTAAAAGTACTTTATTATCAGTGATTTCAAATGCAATTCCAAATATTCAAAATTATGCATTCACAACTTTAAATCCATATGTTGGTGTAATTGATTTCTTTGATATAGATAGTCAAGTTTTAAAAGAAAAACTTAATTCAACAAAAGTTAATAGTACAAATAATCTTTCAAAACGTAAAAGAAATATTAATAATATTATAAATGGTTATAGTAATAATAATAATAGTAATAATAATAATAATAATAATAATAATAATAATAATAATAATAATAATAATAATAATAATAATAATAATAATAATAATGATGGTAATAATAATTTAATAAATTCAATTCCAACAAGTACAATTGCAGATTTACCAGGTATTTTAGAAGGTGCACATTTAAATTTAGGATTAGGTTTAGATTTTCTTCGTCATATTGAAAGAACTAAAGCAATAGTTTATGTATTGGATATGTCAAATAATGGTTTACCAGCAATTTGGGATGGTAAACAAGTAAAAGTGGTTACAAATCGTTATGGATATATTCAAGATGAAGATGATTTAATTGAGGCTAAAAAAGAAATTAAATCTAAAATCCATGATCAACACTATAGAACACCATGGAAAGATTTTTCAAGTCTTTTAGAGGAACTAGAAAATTATAAACCTGGTTTAACTAATAAACCCTCAATTATTATTGCCAATAAAATGGATGGTGAATATGCAGAGAGTCATTTAGAAGAATTTAAAAAAGCAACTAAAAATTTATTCAAAGGTAAAGAATGGAATATTATACCTATAAGTGCAAAAAATAATCAAAATATATTATCAATTAAAAAAGGTTTAAAAGAAATTTTAAAAAAATTATACAATTCAAATTTAAATAATTAAAATAATTTTAAATTTATTATTATCATTTTTCATTTTTTTTTTTTTTTTTAAAAATAATTCAAATAAAATAAAGTTTATTGTTATATTATTATCATCATTTTGTTAAATAATATTTTTGAAGTGTTAAAACTGAAGATTCAACAACGCCTAACCTTTTTTTAATTTGATCAATATTATCACGAGTTTCAATCATAAAATCGTTCATTGAATTCATCATTTCGTGAATTAATTTCAATGTTTCATTCTCTTCAGTTGTAATTGTAGTTGTAGTTGTAATAGTTTCTTTTGGTTTTATATTTAATTTTGGTGATGATGAGGTTGTTGTAGTTGTTGATGATGATGATGATGACGATGATGAATTATTTGTAGTATTATTTGTTGATTTTGAAGGTGAAAATATTATTGGTTTTGGATTTGGTGATTTCACAAGTGATGATAAAGTTAAAATATTTGTTTCATCTTGATTATTATTATTATCTTCATTATCACTTTTATCATTATTATTATTATTATCTTCATTTTCGTTCTCATTATTATTATTATCAACCATATGAATTATTTCTTCATCTGTGTACCGATAATGATGTTTTTGTTTTTGTTCAATTTGTTGTTGATGTTGTTGATGTTGATGTTGATGTTGTTGATGTAATTCTTGTTTATTATTTGAAAATATTAAAGGCGAAGTAGAAAGTGATGAAGAGGAAGATATATTAAATTCTTTAAAGTTTGTTGGTATTTTAGAAGTGGTATTTAAATTAATTGAAGTTGTAGTTGGTTTTAAAATTGGTGAATTTGAATAAGATGGTGTTGGACTCGTTTTAAAAGCC
Source organism: Dictyostelium discoideum AX4 (assembly GCF_000004695.1). NCBI lineage: Eukaryota > Evosea > Eumycetozoa > Dictyosteliales > Dictyosteliaceae > Dictyostelium > Dictyostelium discoideum. Next base: position 8,428,692 of record NC_007088.5, on the reverse strand, counting down.
GATGGTAATTGGTTTGTAGTGGTAGTATTTGATATATTAAAACTACCACTATTGGATGATTGAGAGGATGAAGATGATAATGACATTGAAGAATAAGATGTAATTTTCTTACTACTTAATGATGGTGATGATAATGGTGTATACTTTTTATATGGACTTGGTTGTGAATGAATTGGTGGTGTTGATGTTGGCGTTGATGGTGTAGTTGGTGAAGTCTTACGTGGTGACTTTAATAAAGGTGAATTATAAATTGATTGATTTTGTTGTTGCTGTTGCTGTTGAAATTGTTTATTAAATTTAGCTTCTATAAATGGTGGAGTTGTCGGTATATTACTAACAATATTAATTGGTGGATTATGCTGATTATAAAAATTATTATTTGATTCGTTTATATTATTATTATTATGATTATTATTACTACTATCTAAATTATTATTATTATTATTATTTGTATTTGTATTATTTAAAAGTGATTCATTATATAATTGAATTGATTTATTTACACTATCTCTAATTGATTTTATCTTTTTTTTTTTTTTAAAAAAAACAAAAAAAGGGGGTTAATATATTTTATTTTAATTTATTTAAATAAAGAAATTTAAAAAACATACTTTATCATATTTACAATCATTTAAAGATTTTAGAATATCATTTATCCTATTAAAATAAAATGATTTTGGAAGAATATCTACAATAGTTTGTAATAAAGTTGCAGAAGAATTTCTAGCAGTCCAATCATTTGAAGTTAAAGTTCTTATTGAATTTGAAATTAGAGTACCATTGATTTGATCAATTAAAGAATGAGATAGAGAATTATGATAAATGAAATAATTTGATCCAACCATTTTAAATAAACTTGAAATGGTTGAAAGTATATGTGGTACACAATACTGAGTTGAAAATGAAGACATTGAAGCCGATGATGATGATGGTAATTGAACATTTATTAACTTTTTCAAAAGTTGATTTAAAATCTTTGGTAATTGTGGACAAAGTAAGTTATTTATATCATAAATATTTTCAATCACTTTTTGAATGGCCAGAATGGAAGCACATTGAATATGTCTACTTGGTAGATTGATTATCATTAATATTGGATTTAAATAAACATCGATTAGACTAGTTGAAATTGATAATTGTTGTTGCTGTTGTTGTTGAGTTGGGTTACTACTTAGACTATTGGATAGATTGCTTCCATTGATATTTACATTACAACTTCCAATACCACCATTGGTTTTAAATAAATGTTTTTGTTCAATGATAATGTTATTACAAGTTATACCCAATGTTTCCAATGTTATCTCTAATAATCCTGATGATGTTGGTTCACTTAATCTTCTAATTATGAATGAAATGATCTTATTGAGATATGATGATAATCTATTCCTAAATATTGATACCATTGTACCTAATAATTTTATAACTTCCCTCTTACCAATATTATTAAAATCCTCACTACTTTCAACAATACAATCCATAAAAAATTGTAATTGATTTAAATTTAATAATCCATGAACTTGTGATATCAAATATTGCATTGCATGAGCTATTTGATCTTTTTCTCCCAACTTTTCAAATACTGTCAATAAATTCCTTCTCCATATTAAATTCTCTGCAAATTCATCATTTGATTTTTTACAATGCAAAAAACTATTGCTCATTTTCCCAAAAAAAAAAAAGAAAAAAAAAAACCAAAAACAAAAATAATTCTTTTTTTTTCCTTTAAACTAATTACTAATTGTATTTTTTTTTTATTATTTTAAATATGATATTAATATGGATTAGAAAAAAAAAAAAAAAATAATTGGGTTGTTATTTTTTTTTTTATTATTTTTTTTTTTTATTTTTATTTTTTTGTATTTTCAAAATCTGGTACTCACCTTGTGATGTGGGGGTTGGAGTCTAACATAAAATTGGAAAGATAAAAAAAAAAAAAAATGCTAGATGTTATTGCTATGTTTTATTATTATTTATGTTGTATACAGCGTGAAAATAAAAAAAAAAAAAAAAAAAGAACGATTGTTTTTATATTATTTTATTTTTTTTTTTTGTTTTTTTGTAAAATTAATTTAACAATTCAAAATAAAAAAAAAAAACAGTTCTTTTTTTTTAAAAAAAAAAAAAAATAAAAAAAAAAAATTTAAAAAAAAGATCAAAAAATGATTGGCGGGCAATTTTTTCATTGTGTTTATAATAAAAGAAATGATCAAAAAAATGATCTTTTTATTTTTTATTTTATTTTATTTTTTTTATTTTAGTATTGGTTTTTATTTTTATTTTTTTTTATTTTTTTATTTTTTTTTTTTTTCCTAATAAGTATTTGCCATCAAAAGAGCAGCAGCTGTTTGTTGATAATCATTTTGCCTAATTTTTTTTTTTTTTTTTTTTTTTAGAAAATAATAACATAAAAATAAAAAATAAATAAAAAAAAAAAAAAACTATTAATACATTACATTCTATTTTTAAAAGATTTTAATTATTACTTTTTTTTTTTTTTTGGTTGATCTCTTTTTTTATTTATAGTTTGTAATTTAATTTTTTTTTATTATTTTTTTTTTTTTTAATTTTTTTATTATTATTATTATTATTATTATTATTATTATTATTATTATTATTATTATTATTATTATTATTATTATTATTTTAATATAATACCTTACGATAATTTATTTTGAATTTGTTTATGAATTTGACAAAGGAAATCAATGTAAGAGACAGAATCAACACCTTTGTCTTCATGGAATTGTAATCTAAGATGAGCATCAACAGGATCACCTTGAACGACGAAAATGACAGGTCTATCTTTGTAACCACGAAGTTGAGTGATTGAAGCGATGATAGCTTCAATACGTTGATGATATTCGTTTTGACCATTTAAAGAATGATAGAGTTGTGATAATTTACTATTGGTATAACCAAAGGTACTCTCGATACCGAAAAGATCACGAAGATAATTGGTAGCAGCAAATTGTTGAATCCAAACCATAATTTGTCTACCATCTTCATGAATGTAAATACCATTTTGAGAGATTTGATCGGCCGATAATCTAATGAATGATGGTAATACAATGTGATCATAGTTTGGATGTTTATAACCATCGCCAGGTAATAAATTATGAATTGGATAGGTACGTGGATAAATCAATGGTATAATTCTTGAAGGTGCTGATGAAGTGTATAAATTCAAATAGAAATAACGCAAATCTTGACTGATATCTGGTGAAAGACGGAAACATGGTGTTTTCATCATTGACAATATATAGATTGGCATCAATTTAATACCCTCTGGTAAGATCAATTGAGTTGCCTTCTTATCGGATGCACAATTCTTTCTATAGGATGCTAATAAATCAACACCTTTATCAACTGTATTTGAACGAACTGTAGTTGGTGTAGTTGTCAATACCTCTTTACTTGCTACTCTTGCAAAATAGGTTGTAATTGAATCTAAATCTGAATCTTTAAATAAATTTGTTAAAACTGAATCAACTGATAATCTTAAATTATGAATTCTAATTCTAGTTTCACCTTTAATATTTGTATATCTAAATAAAATAAAATAAAATAGTTAATTATAAATATTATAATATATTTTATATATATATAATAATTATTATTTAAATAATTTAATAAAAACTTACATCATTGCAAATTGAATATAAGCTTTTGATTTTGGTTTTAATTTATCATCATATTTTAATACTGATGTAATTGATTTATCAGAGGTCACGCCAGCCATTTGAATGAGACCATTCTCTTCAGTGATATTACCATAATGAGCAGAAACAGTGATACCTCTAGAGGATCTAACTTTAGAGGTTGCGTTGAAACCAAATTCCATTGTAACATAATGAATGATATCACTTGTGAGTAATTCAGAGTGAACTTCGGCCGAGTAATTATTGTAGAGATTGATATGACCACCAGTAGCGGTTGCCAATTGAGCATAGGATGGTACATCACAAATCTCTGTTGGAATTACAAAGAGATCCACTGAAACATTCTTTGCAACACATTCAGTTGCTACCGTCTTATAGAATTGTGAACCGTTTGGTGATGGTTGAATTGATTTTTCGACACGTTTAGCGATAGCACCAGGTGAACCTTTTGGAAGGGTAGTATTGAATGTGAAAACTCTACCACCAATCTTTTCCAATGACATTGCAGCGGCTTGAACAGCGGCACCAAATGCAAATGGTTGATTCGATGGTTGTGGACGTTTGAAGAAGGTTTTGAAATTATCGAAAAAGAAATCCATCAATTGTTTAGACTCACGATAATCCACGAGGAAACCGTCATTAACTGGTACGAAAACATTGTCAGCTGTCAATACTTTCATTTGTGGATAGGCATAGGTTGGTTTGAATGACCAAAAGTGAACCTCTGTATCGTAGGTGATGATACCAACTTTGGCTGGTATACTATCATATCTTTCATTGAGAATTCTTCTGATGGCATTGATTACATTCTCGACGATACCACTATTGATGGTAACTTGTGAAATTTCAATCACGAAAACATAACCCGGTACTTGAGCTGCATTTGCTTCAGTCTTTATGAAATCGTAGGAACCCCTTTGAAGTTCAGGTCTTTGTTCGTAATCGGTACGTTGACCATTTGGAAGCGTGGCACTAAAGTATTCTTGTGGTACTTGATTTTCAAATTCACAGAAACGACAAGTAAAATATTTACCACCATTGGTGAATGGATTGAATGGATTGATATAACTGTGACAACGTTTACATTGAATTGGTCCACCTGGTGTACGAATCACTGGTACCTCACCTGAAATACCATTGTATGCCAATGGTTGAACATGAATTGCAAATGGAATATGAATTAGATTAAGAGTATCCTCATTCTCTGGAATGGTATACAATGTTGAACGAATGAAATTTGGTGATGCATTTTGTTGATCAATCACTAATTGTTGAACTGTTGATGGTGGTGGTGACACATCTGAATTGGTCTTATAAATATAATTATTAAATTGTTCTAAAATTGCTGTTGGGCTTGGCACTTTTGACATATTAATTCTATTATCCTCAATTTGTTGTTGATTTGGTTGTTGTTGTGGTTGTTGTGGTTGCCATGGTTGTTGTTGTTGTTGTTGTTGTTGTCCAACGAATGGTGGTTGCCCATATTGTTGTTGTTGTGGTTGTCCATATTGTTGTTGTGGTTGTTGGTTATTTGGTCCAAGTGATAAATTTTGTAAACCTGGTACTGGATTACTATTCCATTGTTGTTGTTGTTGTGGTTGTTGTCCATATGGTTGTTGTGGTGGTTGTTGTTGTTGTTGTTGTTGTTGTTGTTGTTGTTGTTGTTGTTGTTGTTGTTGTTGTCCATATGGTTGTTGTGGTGGTTGTTGATTATATTGATATTGTTGTGGTTGTTGTGGTTGTTGTGATTGTTGTGATTGTGGTTGTTGATACATATTACCACCGCTTGGTTGATTTGGTGAGTATTGTTGATAATTGTTCATTGGTGGTTGTGAAGTATTTGTAGTTTGTTGATAACCTGTATTATTTGTCATTGGTGGTGGTTGAGAATAACCTGTTGGTTGTGGTGGTGCTGATGTATTATTTGTGATTGGTGGTGGTGGTTGGGTTGGTGATGATAATGAATTTGTTTGTGGTTGTTGAGAATAACCTGTTTGTTGTGGATAACCACCTTGATATTGTTGTTGTTGTGATGTTGGTGGTGGTGATGATTGTGATGATTGTTGAGGATATCCTCCCATATTATTATTATTGATTGGTTGTGATTTTGATGGTGATTGTTGTTGATTAGTTGGTGGTGGTTGTGAATATACTCCAGTATTATTAGTCATTGATTGTGGTGGTGATGTTTGTTGTACAGATGGGTTTAATGGTGCTGAATTTGTAGTTGGTGGTGCTGAATTTGTAGTTGTAGGTGGTGATGTTTGTTGACTATATGGGTTATATTGTTGTGTTTGTGGTTGTTGTGGATATCCACCTTGATTTTGTTGTGGATAACCCTGTGGTTGTTGTGGGTATCCTTGTTGTGGATATCCACCCCTTTGATGTTGTTGTTGTTGTTGTTGTGGATAACCACCCTGATTTTGTTGTGGATAACCCTGTTGTTGTTGTTGTGGATAACCACTTTGTTCTTGTTGTTGGTTTGGATAACTCATTTTTAACTATTATTTAATTTTCCAAACACAAACACTATCAATTATATCTATTTATCTATTTTTTATTTTTTTTATTTTTTTATTTTTATTTTTTTTTTTATAAAATATTAAATTAAAAATTAGTTTGAGAAAAACAAACACACTCAATTTAAATCATTTAAAACTACCTACATAAAAGAAAATATAATTGTATTGAGTGTTTATTATTTTTAATTTTAAAAAAAAAAAAATTAAAAAAAAAAAAAAAAAAAAAATTAAATTTTCACTTTTTTTTTTTTTTAAAATTTTTTTTTTTTTTTTTTTAATTTTTTAACTGTGCACATCACATAAATAAAAAAAAAGTAATGAAAATAAAAATAAAAATAAAAATAAAAATAAATAAAAAAAACAAAAAAAAAAAAAAGAATTAAATTTTGACTCAAAATTATAAATAAAAAATGTAATATTAGTATCTGCAACATCGATTTATTAATTTGGTCAAGATTTTTGAGTCAAAATGAAAAAACTAAAAAACTTCGTCGGTGGCAAATCCATAAAAAAAAAAAAAAAAAAAAAAAAAATCCATAAAAAAAATAAACAAATAAAAAAAAAAAAAAAAAAAAAAAAAAAAAAAAAAAAAAAAAAAAAAAAAAAAAAAAAAAAAAATCAAAGAATAGAAAATAATAATAATAATCAAAGAATAGAAAATAATTATTAAAAAAGTAATGATTACAATGCAGCAAATATAACTCAACTAAAAAGTCAGCACAAAACAGCTTGCAACCGTGTTTTTCAAATATTTTTATTTTTATTTTTTTTTTATTTTTTTTTATTTTTTTTATTTTTTTTTTTTCCAAGACCAAATTAATTCACAATTTTTTTTTTTTTTTTTTTTTTTTTTTTTCACCCATTAATTTAATTAATTAAGATAAATAAGATTAATATGTTATATACCAATAAAAAAAAAAAATAAATAATTTTTTAAATTTTTTATTTTTTCTTTTTTTTTATTTTACATATATATAATAAAATTAGTAAGGAAAAAAAAAAAAAAAATAAATAAATAAATAAATAAATAAATAAATAAATAAATAAATAAATAAATAAATAAATAAATAAATAAATAAATAAATAAAATAAAAAATCATAAGAAAAAAAAAAACAAATAATAAATAAAAAAAATATATATATATACATGAAAAGAATACCATTTAAATTATGTATTCTTTTAGTGATAATACTTGGTATTGGTGTAATATTAATTGGAATTTATAAAACTGATTCATTACCTTTAACAGATTTTGGTAAACAAGAAAAAATAAACACAATAATAAATGAATATAATTTCAAATGGGGACCAACAAATCATAAATATCAAAAAACTAATGATGATAATGGATACCAATTAAATAGTTTTACAAGTACCGGTAGAAACATTAGAAGTAGTGATGATAACGATAACACTAACACTAATAATAATAATAATAATAACAATAATAATAATAATAATAATAACAATAATAATAATAATAGTAATAATAAGAATAGTAATGGTAGTAATAGTAGTAATAATAATGATGAAAATAATAAATGTGAAAGTACAATTCAAGGAAGTACATATATTGCAGATGATCAAGGATATGTTTGTTTACGATCTCAATGGGATTCAGTCACAGGATGTTGTTTTGGTGGAAATAAAACTAGCACTACAACTAACAATAATAAACATTTTAGAGATGATGATGATGATGATAATGATAATGATGAAGGTAATCAAAAAACTACCAATAATAAAAATAGAGGTGATAATGAAAATCAAATAGAAAACGAAGAAATAGGTGTACAAAGATTTACATGCTCAAGATGTTTAGGTGGTGAAGTTTCAGATTGTTGTGATTCTTATGAATTTTGTATTTCATGTTGTATGAGACAAGACAAAGTTTCAATACTGCATGATACATTAATTAATTTCGCTGAAAAGAATTTAGATAAGAAATATTTAAAGAATCAATTCGACCTTTGTTCAATGGCATGCAGAACTTCTTCCGCCTCTTTAGTGAATCAACGTGAATACCAAGATCCAGAATTTAAATTTTGTTATTCTTCAAAAATACCTCAACCTTTTAATTTGTAATTTAGTCTTAAAATATTAATAATATTATTAAGGTTCAAAAATAAGAATTTGGACTTTTAAATAAAAAAATAAAAAATAAAAATAAATTTTTTTTCAGTTGTAAAAAAAATCTGAAAAAAAGGTTGGGATTCCCCGACAAAAAAAAAAAAACATTCGGTTATAGGGTTAAACATTCTAAATTCGAAAATAAATTTAATTTAAATTGGTTTTTGCCAAAATAAATAAAAAATAAAATAAAATAAAAATAAAATAAAATTTGTTTTTTTTTTTTTTTTTTTTTTTTTTTTTTTTTTTTTTTTTCGTTTATATTTTTTTTTTTTTTTTTTTTTTATTTTCATTTCATTCTTCTATTTTATTTTTCATTAAAATTAAATATTTTTGTAATAATAAATAATAATAAATTATAAATAATAAAAATGAGTTATAGAGCAATTGCACTTGACCTTGATGGTACAATTTTAAATTCAAATAAACAAGTTAGTGAAAATAGTAAAAGAGTTTTACAATATATAAGTAAACCAGAATTTAAAAATATTGATGGAGAAGAAGTTTTAGTATTATTAGCAAGTGGAAGAGCACCATATTTAGTTTCACCAGTTGAAGAAGCATTAGGGATCGATTGTTATTTAATTGGATATAATGGTAGTATTTGTTTTGGTCGTAAATCCGAGGGTAGAAATACAGTATTCTCACATAGTATCGATAATAGTAATCTCAAAGCCATCTTTAAATATGTTGAAGAGAATAATCTCTTTTTAAATATCTATGGTGATGGTATCGTATATGGTATTGATAAACCGGAATTGGCAGAAAAACCAAGACGTTATTCAATTATGACTGGTGCAACCTATAAATTAATTCCAAGTTATTCAACATTACCAGAGGATTTCACACCAGCCAAATGTTTAATCATTTTAGATGATGATAAAGAATGTGATCAATTATTGGAAACTATGCGTCCACTATTCCCAACACTTTCATTAGTTAAATCAAATTGTATGAATAAAGATTACAAACAATACTATGTAGAATTTCTTGAACATGGTGTAAATAAAGGAACATCAGTCATTGATTTCTGTAAAGCTAAATCAATTGATTCAAGTAAAGTCGTAGCATTTGGTGATGCTGAAAATGATAATGAAATGTTAGAACAATCTGGTCTTGGTATTTGTTTAGCAAATGGTACTGATATCACTAAATCAATTGCAAATAAAGTTTCACAATATACAAATGATCAAGATGGTGTTGCAAGAGAATTAGTAAAATTATTTAATTTACCTGAAAATTTAATTCAATAATAAAATTAATAATATTATAAAAAAAAATAAAAAAAAATAAAAATTATTTATATATTTATTTAAAATTTAATTTTATTTCCTTTAATATATAATGATGAAAGATTTCTATCATCACCAAGATAAATGAATTTTTGGAAAATATCTTTTAAAGTTTCACCATCGAAACAATCAAATGGTGAATTTTGAACGAATGGATCAATGATTTGAGCATCAAAATCTTTACCAACAATGAAATTACCAATACGATGATCCAAGTTTACAACTTTACTACCACCAACAGTTGCTAAATAGAAAGCCTCTTCAAAGGTTAATGGTGTATGATTACCATTGTTGAAAAAGTGAGAATTTGAACATTTGATAGAGTCACGAATAACTTGAAGAATGGAAGGATGATAACCACCAGATATATCAGAACCTAAACCCAATTTAATATTTGCTTCTAAAACCTTTCTAACATCAAGATTACCACTACTTAAAGTGAAATTACTAATTGGACAATGTGAGATGGCAGTTTGTTGAGTTGAAATTAATTTAATCTCTTCATCTGATAAATGAACACAATGAGCCATAATGGTACGTTCATTGAGTAAATTGAAATGTTTATAGACATGAGTGTAACTTTCAATACCTGGATATAAAGATTTGACCCATTCAATCTCATCTTTATTTTCAGAGAGATGTGATTGAATTAAAGTTTGTTTCTCATGTGATAGATTACCCAATGCTACCATAAGTTCATCGGTACATGATGGTGCAAAACGTGGTGTGACAATTGGTTGAACTAATGGGTTACCTTTGGCGAGAATTCTATCTACAAACTCTTTAGTATTGGAAATTGATTGTTCTGTAGTCTCAACGTAATGATCTGGTGAATGACGATCCATACAAACTTTACCAATGAATGCACGTTGACCACGTTTTGATACAATCTCTGCCAATAGTTCACTTGCCTCCAAATGAATGGTTGCATAATAACAACAGGTAGTGGTACCATGACGTAACATACGGTCTACAACTTTACCATAAACATTCTCCGCAAATATTAAATCCTTGAATTTACTCTCTACTGGGAATGTGTATTTCTCTAACCATTTTAATAATGGTAAATCTGTACCTGTGCCTGCATTATGATATTGTGGTGCATGAGCATGTGTATCAATAAAACCTGGAATTAAAAATTTATTACCCATATCAATCACTGATTCTTGCTCATTAATACCATTATCTGTACAAATCATTGTTACATCCTTTTCTAATTGTTTCAAATCTTCATAATTTGATTTCATATGTTGAATTACACCATCTTCATCAATACCAATTAATGAATTTGGTAAAATTTCAACTTTACCAATCTCTATTGAATGTATAACTGTACCTTTAAATAATTTTATAATTTTACTTTAAAAAAAAAAAAAAAAAAAAAAATAAATAAAATAAAATAAAAATAGATTAATAAAAATAAATTAATAAAAATAATTTAATTTTATTGTTTTTTTTTTTTTTTTTGGGTGGAGATTCCTAATAAATCTAGGTTTCGGTAATATAATTTTTTTTTTTTTTTTTTGTGTTTCGGCAATATAATTTTTTTTTTTTTATTTTATATTTTTTTTTTATTTAATTTTTTATTTTTTTATTTTTAACTTTGAAATCAATATAATAAAAAAAAATCTGTTGTGTTTTATTTTTATAAATAAAATAATATAAAAAAAAAAAAATACTTACTTGGCTTTCATCATTTTTTTATTTATTATATTATTTCAATTTTAAAAAAAATTAAAAAAAATTAAAAAAACAAAGTTTCAATTTTAAAAAAAAAAAAAAAAAAAAAAAAAAAAAAAAAAAAAAAAAAATTAAATTAAATATTTATGGTTTGGAACGTGTGTCTTTAAAAAAAAATGAAAAAAAAATCTTTTTTGACTGGTAAAAATCTCAAAAAAAAAATAAAAAGGTTTTTCTATTATTAATTACCCCCCATAAGAAAAATAAAAAAAAAAAAAAAAAAATATTGGGATTCAAAAATAATTTTTGGGATTTAAAAAAAAAAAAAGAAAGTGTAGATTGGAAAAAAAAAAAGAAAGTGTAGATTGGAAAAAAAAAAAAATGTAAATCATTTTTATAATTTTTATTAATTAAGGATAAAATCTCTATTATTGACTTATTTTAAAATCAAAGGTAAAAAAAGATTAAAATAACAATAATAACAAAAGAATAGATTGATTTACTAATTGTGGAGGCATCATTTCCAGATGGAGCTTCAGTAATAGTTGAGGTTGTATGATTGTAATTTGTTGATGTTGTAGTTTCATTTGAAGTTGAATTTGAATTTGAAATTGAAGAGGACAATGATGAGGTTGATTCACTTGATGTACTATTTGGATTTATAAATTCACTTGAAGAGTTTGAAATAATTGATAATTTCATTTCACCACTTGTTTTATTAATTTGATCAATGATTAAATAATCACCAATATCATTAAATTTATGAGAGAATGATGGATTATTTCTAAAATTTAAAGTACCTGAAGAGAACTTTTCAACACCAGGTGGTGTTTCCTTTGAGTAAACATTATGATCACCAGTTTTGTTTGATACAACAAATAGAATAGTTGATCCAGAGATTAATGTAATATCGAAACCTGATGATGGTAAATTATCCCATTGAACATATTGAACAGTACTACTATTTTGTGATTTGACAAAAATATTAATACTAATCATTAAAATTATTAATATATATTGAATATTAAATTTAATTTCTTTCATTTTTTTTATTATATATTTTTTTATTTAACTTTTTTTTTTATTTATTTGTTTATTAAAAAATTGTAATAATGAAAATAAAAAAAAAAAAAAAAATTAAATTCTTATAAATACATTTAAAAATTAGAATACAGTTTTTATTAAACTTGTTTCAAAAATTAAAAAAAAAAAAAAATAAGATAATAAAAAAAAGTGAATAAAAATAAGTTGATTAAACTTTTATTTTGGATTTGATACAAATTATCTTTTTTTTTGGTTAGTTTTGTTTTTTTTTTTTTTTTCTTTTTTTTTCTTTTTTTTTTCTTTTTTTTTTTTTTTTGATAACTCCTTCTTTAATTACAACCACAATGTGGACCATTGAAATTGAATGAGATTGTAGTCATGTTAAGATCAAAATTTATGAGTAAGGGTTTGTTTCTAAGGCAAGCTTTTAGGTTTGGTGATGCGCCACCGTGTAGTCCACTTGGATTTGGTGATAATAACAATGGATCATTTATTGGAGTAAGATTTGAGTTAGTTGGTCCAGTTTTTGGTGATAATGCTGGGGATAATGAATAAATAGATTCTATTATTTTATTTTTTTATTATTTAAATGAAATAAATAAATTAATAAAATAAATAAAATTTTAAAATAGTTTTTAAGTTTTTATAAATAATTTACCAATAATTGTCATTTTAATTATATATTTTTTTTTAGAAGTTTTTGTTTAATATTATTTATTGTTGTTGTTATTATTATTATTTTTTTTTTTTTATTTATACTTTTTTTTTTTTTTTTAATTCAAAATTTTATTATTATTTTTTTTTAAAATTTTATTATTTGAATTTATTAATTTTTTTATTATTATTATACATTTGAACAAAGAAATTTTATTTTAATAAGAATTTTTGATGATAGAATAATTCACAACCAAATTAATTCATCATGTAAAAGTGATATTAACAATTTTTCTTTTTACTGATAAAAAAAAAAAAAACCACACATGAGGAAATCTAAAAATAAAAATTTTATTTTTTGTAATTTTGTATTGTATGATTATATATATTTTGTTTTAATTTTTAAACATTTTTAATTTTTTAATTATTTTTTTTAGCAATATTTGAAAAAAACCACTGGTATTACTAATAACAACCAGTTAAAATGGAGAGGTTAAAAATATATAGAAACCACATGGTTATTAAAATTTTTTAATACTTGAAACACAATTGTTTGAACTCATTGATTTTAGTTATCCACCAAAAAATATTTTATAAATTTATTTTGATAAGTTTTATGATTTTGATATTGAAATAGTAATTTTGCCTAATTACATTTATTTTATTAATTTATATTTAAAAATAATACTAATAATCATAATATTTTAAAAAATAAATAATAACTACAATTTTTATTTTTATTTTTATTTTTTATTTTAAATAAAAAAAAAAAAAAAAAAAAAAAAAAAGAAAAAAAAAAGATTTAAAAAAATAAAAAAATAAATAAATTCAAATCATCTTTTCCTAAAAAAATATTGGAATTTTAAAATCAGTCTTAAAACGTTAATTAAAATAATCTAATCAACAATTAAAAACTTCTTAAAGTTTGTGTAGTTTTATTTAATTGTTTTTATTATTTTTTTTTTTTTTTTAAAAATAATCAGAGATCACATTGTTTTAAAAATAAATAAAAATAAAAATTAAAAAAAAAAATTAAAAAACAATTAAAAAAAAAACAGTGGGGTGTTTTTTTTTTAGATTTTCGTTTATCGTTTTTTTTGGTATCCAAAAAAACAAAGAGTGTAAAAAAAAAAAAATATAAATTTTATTATTTATTAAATTTTTTAAAGTGATAATAATATGATAGAAATGAATATCAAATTACTAAATGAACTTAAAAGTTGAATTGATTCATTCTTTTCATGTGACGATTTAGAAGTTGTAGTTGTGGTTGAAGTTGAATTATTTAAAGAATCAGTTTCCAAAGATGAAATTGGAGGTTTTGTTGATGATGAACTTGCATTTACAGAGTTGGAAGAGGAAGATTTTGATTGATTATTGGTTGAATCAGATGATGATGATGATGATGACAATGGTGATAAGGTATCAATAATTGTTAAATTCATTTCTTCAGAGGTATACATATCCATTATAACATATTTGCCGGCATCACTGAAAGTATATGAAAATGATGGTTGTAATCTACGTAAATTTAAAACTGGTGATGTAAATGGTTGAACACCTTTTGGTGTTACCTTGGTAAAAATAATATGATCACCAGTATTCAATCCAACTACAAATAATATTGTTGAACCATTAAATAATGTCAACAATGGTGGAAAATTATCTATATTAACTGTATGTACTGATTCTTGACAAAAAATAAAATAATTGGAAAAACATAATATTAATAAAATTAAAGTTTTAATAGAATTAAACATTTTTTTTTTTTTTTTATTATAAAATTAAATCTTTTATATTATTTTAAAATATGAATCTATATTTAATAATTATTAAATTTTTTTTTAATTATTTATAGTTTTTTTGTTTAGAGAAAAAAAAAAAAAAAAAAAAAAAAAAAAAAAAAAATTAAATTATTTAAAATAGTGATATAATTTTACTGAAAACATTTTAACCACAAAACAAATTTATTTTTTTGGATAGGTGATTATACAAATTATTTCTTAAAATAGATTATTAAATTAAAAAAAAAAAAAAAAAAAAAAAAAAAAAAAAAAAAAAAAATTTAATTCCAAAAGAAATCATATATCATTTATTCAAACCACAAATGAATATATTTTATTAAAATATTATTAATTTTAATGAAATCGTGACAATATATATTTTTTTTAATTATTTGAAAAATAAAAGAAATTATCAAGACTATTTGGACCTTTACTAAAGAGATCAGAACTTTTATAGGTATTTTTAACTTTGAAATTATTTAAATCAACCACTTGATATTCAGCACCAATTGGATTACTATGTTGATCTAAAATTTCTTGAATTGAAATTAATTCTGAATTTTCATAAGAGAAAAAGTATGAGGTATCCATATTGGTATATATATTTCCAATTGAAAATACATTATTACATTCTAAATTCTCTAAATCAATTTCACAAACAACAAGATTATCATTAATTCTTGTAATATAATAAATTTGTTCATTATTTCGAACACTAAATAATTGACCAATTGGATTTAAATTTGAGAGAACTGGCATTTGTGCTTTGAATTTATAAACTTCTTGACCACTTTCACTTCCATTATTAATTGGTAAATTTAAAACTTGAATATATGGATTTCCATATGCACCAAAATATAATGTATAAAGTTTATTAGTTTGATTGTTAAAATTACTTGTTGGATAATATCCTAAATTAAAATCATCCATTTCAAAATCAATAATATTACTTTTATTTGTAGAAAAAAAAAAAAAAAAAAAAAAAAAAAAAAGAAAAAAAAGATTAGAATAATTAATTACGTATAAAATAATAATATTAATAATAATAATAATTAAATACCTTGAATTATGATTAAAATCAATTGCCAACATTGAATATCTTTGATAAGAATCTAAAATAATTGGTACATAATAAACATTGTTAACCAATTGAAAAAGTGAAGTGTATACAAATTGAGCATCTACTAAAACTGATTCACTTTCGTCATAGAATTTATTATGTTTTACGCTATATTTTAATGACATATAATTGATACCTCCATCATACATACTACCATTACTACAAAATAAGGTAAACTATTTTTTTTTTTTTTTATTTTTTTTTTTTTTGTTAGATTTAAAGATGAGATTTTTTATTTTTTTTTTTATTTTTTTATTTTTTTTTTTTTTTTCATTTTTTTTATTTTTTTTATACTTACTACTTGGGAATTTGAATCATAATTAATAACATGATAATATTTAAGAGTTTGATAAATGGTATGATTTACAGCTAAATCACCATTTAATAAATCAAGTTGGAAAAAATTATCAGTTTCATGAGTAAATGAAAACAAGCTAGTTGAATTTACACCAGTGAATGTGAACACAGTTAAAAATATTATATAAATAATTGAAAATCTATTAGTAAGCATTTTAAATAGAGTATTGATTTTAAAAATAATGACAATGGTTTTTTTTGTTTGGATTTTATATTAAAAATAAAATTGAAAAACGTCAATAAAAAAAAAAAAATAAAAATAAAAATTAAAAAAATAAAAAATTAGATATTAGAAAAAGATATTTTTAGAAAAATTTTTTTGGCACTTTAAAATTTAAGTATTTTTTTAAAAAAAAACTAAAAAACCTTTTTGGATATGAAAATGATTATTTTAAAAATCATTTCATTGATAATTTTTTATTAGTGTTTCTCAATTCTTTAAAATTCACAAATAATCAATTTTTTTTTTTTTTTTTTTTTTATATTGGTTGTTTATATTTTTAAAATTTATTTGGTAATGTTACTGATTAAAATTACAATAATTTTTTGCAATTTTTTTTTTTTTTATTTAATGACAAGCACCACATTTTGCAGAGGCAGCGGCAGCAGCTGAAAGTGAGAGATCAACTTTTGCTTTAATATCAATGTTTGCAAGGATTGCTGCACCTGCTGCTGGTTTATCACATCCACCACATGCAACACTGTTTGAACCCATTGATAATGATGAACCACTGAGAGAATTTACACTTGATTTTGATGAAGTGTTAGTTTTTGAGATTGAAGTAATAGAAGCTAATTATTTTTTTTTTTTAACAAAATTTGGAAAATAAATAATTAAATATTAGTATTTAAAATAAAAATATTATAAAATATTTAATAAATAATATTTATTTTATATTATATTTACAGAAAAGTGTCATTTTAATAATTTGTTTTGATTGATTGTTTAATGAAAATATAATTAATTTTAATTTTAATTTATAGTTTTTTTTTTTATTTTTTTCTTTTTTCTTTTTTCTTTTTTTTTTATTTTTATTTTTTTTATTTTTTTTTTATTTATATTTTTATTTTATTAATTATAATGAGTTTTTAATTTTTTACTATAAAAATCACACCCAAATCCATAATATATCATCTTTATTATAATTAATAATTAATATATCTTTTAAAAGAAGTAGTTAATGTTTATCTGATAAAAAAAAAAAAACATTACATTCAGATAAAATTTTATTTTATTTCATAAAGATTGTCAAAAAAACATTTTAAAAATAGAAAGACTATTTTGAAATTAAAAAATAAATTAAAAAATTAAATATAATTTAAAATGTCAATTATGTCTAAAAAAAATAAATAAATAAATAAATAAAAAAAAAATAAAAATAAAAATAAAAAAAAAAAAAAAAAATTAAAATGTGGTTTTTAGATATATGATTAATAGATATTAGATTTAAACAAAAAAAAAATTATGAAACGATAAAATATTTTGAAAAAATGTTTTACAACAAAAAATTTTATTTTTAAGATAATTAATCATTTATATTTAATTTATAAAAACTATAAATAGTTATTTTTTTTTATTTTTTTTTTTTCAAATCAAAATAAAAAATTAATTAAAAATGACACTCTTTTGTAAATGTTTATTAATTAATTTTATATATTTATTTATTAAAATATATTAACTTTTTTTTTTTTATCCAAAAAATATAGCTTCAATTACCTCAATCTCAAAAACTAACACTTCATCAAAATCAAGTTTAAATTCTTTCAGTGGTTCATCATTATCAATGGGTTCAAACAGTGTTGCATGTGGTGGATGTGATAAACCAGCAGCAGGTGCAGCAATCCTTGCAAACATTGATATTAAAGCCAAAGTTGATCTCTCACTTTCAGCTGCTGCCGCTGCCTCTGCAAAATGTGGTGCTTGTCATTAAATAAAAAATTGTACAAAAATTATTGTAACATTTATTATACTATTACAAAATGAAAAACATTTAAATTTATTATATATTTTTTTTTTTTTTTTTTTTTTTTTTTTTTTTAAAACTAAAATTCTAAAACTCCGCCATTATCAATTCTTGTGAATTCATGTTCACTTTTAGGAGCACCAAAAGAAGGTGTTGAACCATGTTGAAAATAACATTTTGTTGGTACCATTTCACCACAAATACTTTGTCTCTCTGTATGTTCTGATTTAGATTGTTGATCATAACTTAAATTGATATGAGTATCAATCATATAAGAGTAAAGATCACCAAAACATTTTGCAAAAGCGATTGAATTATCATTTGGACCACCCATTACAGCACCATTATAAGGTATCCAACCAATATTTGGTAAATAAAATTCATTTTGACCATGAGGTTCATCAATGACATTATTTTTTCTTGAAACCACACCACTAACTATTCTACAAGGTATACCATTATATCTCATAATTGAACAGAATAGATTTGAATAAGATGAACAATTTCCTAAACCTTTATTAATTGTTACCAATGGTTTTTGATCACCACAACTGATCTCATAAGAGATATGTAATTTGATATATAAACTAACTCTATAGGCAAAACATAACAATGTCTCTTGTTGTTGGTTTGCTCCATCAATTTGAGGATATAATCCTTCTCTTTCAATAAATTGTGCAAACTCTGGTTCATTAAAATTCAAAGTTGGTGTAAAAACTAAATAAATTTCATTCTCTTTCTCTGATAATGGTTCAACATAAGGTGATTGTTCCTGAGTTGACTTTATCTCTTCCAAATTGATTGAGAATAAATCCGCCTCAACAATGTTCTCGCAAAAGAATTCATCAAACTCTTGAGGACCATGAAAATCTGCTTGATAAATGGATACCTCTGAATTTGGAATTTCAACAATGGTTGGTGTTACGACATTACCTCTTGAATTTTTAAATTCAACTTGTGAATAGGTTATCACTTGTGATTGCATAGTTATTGGTGTTGTAAGAATCATTGTAATCAATTGATTTGGAATTGGTTTACCACTTTCAATCTTTGCACTACCATGGCCAACCCATCTTATTGATTGTGTATACTTTTTAACCAATTTAAATCTTTTACCATATCCATCCCATTCTAAAAAATAATAAAAATTAGTAAAATAAATAATTAAAAATAATAATAATAATAAAAATAATAATAAAAAAAAATGTAGATACTTTACTTTTTTTATGATATTCAAAATCATTTACTATATCTTCAAGTTTTGGACCAAGCATATCAGTAGGAAATCCAAATCCCATCATTGAAGATCTTCCAGAACTAGAACCACTTGAAACATCCAAACTTTTGAATGCTGTTGATAATTTCTTTCCAAAAAGTGATAGTGAATCCTTTTTCTTTTCATTTTTATTATAGCTATTATCAACTGGAACTGGTTGTTGTTGAATTGATGGTGGTGGAGGTCTTTGAGGTTGAGTTGATGGTGGTGGAGGTCTTTGAGGTTGAATTGATGGTGGTGGGGGTCTTTGAGGTTGAAAGTCTGTTGTTTGTGTTTGTTGAGCAAGAGTTGATGGTGATGGTGATGGTGATGGTTTATTAAAAGATGGAGTTGGACGTTGGAAAGATGGAGTTGGTTGAGGTTTTATTGATTGCTGCTCCTGTTGTTGTAGTTGCTGTTGTTGTTGTTGATGTTGTTGTTCTTGTGATGCTGGCATTGGTTTTATATAATTTGGTTTTTTAAATGTATTAGGTGTGGGTTGAGAAGGTAAAGATGTAGGTGTAGAATTTATAGATGGTGGTGGTGCAGGTCTTAAAACACCATTACTTAAATTTGTAGATAGTGGTCTTTGTGTTGGTGGTTTATATGTTGGTGTTACTGGTTTTTGTGGTTCTTCAGTTGAAGAAGAAATAGGAATAGGGGCAGGTCTCACAACACCATTACTTAAATTTGTTGATAATGGTCTTTGTGTTGGTGGTTTATATGTTGGCGTTACTGGTTTTTGTGGTTCTTCAGTTGAAGTAGAAATAGGAATAGGAGCAGGTCTCACAACACCACTACTTAAATTTGTTGATAATGGTCTTTGGGTTGGTGGTTTATATGTTGGTGTAACTGGTTTTTGTGGTTGTTCAACATTTGAAGATGAAATAGGAGCAGGTGCAGCTCTCAAACTACCAACATTAGAATTACCATTATTAACATTATTTAAATTAGTAGACAATGGTCTTTGTATTGGTGGCTTATATGTTGGTCTATTTGGTACAATAGGTGTTGTTTGAACATTATTATTATTATTATCATTTTGTTGTTGTTGTTGTTGCTGTTGTTGATTTTGTAATATTACAGAAGTTGGTCTTGGTTTAGAAATTGGTTGTGATACAGGTTGTAAAGATGAAACTGGACTTTTAAATTTAATTTGCTGTTGTAAGATAAAAGAAAAACTATTATGAATTGAATTAATTGATTGAAATAAACTATTAAATGAGAATTGTATATTGATTAATGGGATATCGAAATTTTCAGATTTTGAATCGAATAGATTGTTAACATCTTTAAATATTTCAGTTTTTAATTTAAAATCTCTAAAACCATTATTATCAAAATTTTCAATCTTTAATCTTGCACTCTCTAAACCATTTAAATAATTAACCAACTTTTGAAAATTCTCTTGTTGATTATTACTCCAACCATTAAAGCTATTTTCAATTTCACTTTTTATACCTAAACTATATTTTGATAATGGATGATCTGGTTCTAAACATTTACTTGTTGTATTTATAAAACTATCTGAACCTAAATATAATTCTTTATTTTCAAAAGAGAAAAAAAAAAAAAAAAAAAAAAAAAAAAATTAATATGTGTAGATAAAAAAAAATAATAGTAATAAAGTTAAATTACCTTTTAAAGAAGTACAATAAATATTTAATGAATCATATATAGAGATAACATAATGAGATAAATTAAAAAACTCTTTCTTAACTATATCATAGTTTGAATCTCCTGACATTTTTTAAGAAAAACAAAGAAAAAAAAAAAATTTTTTAAAACTTTTTTTTTTTCCCGGTTTGTGGTTTCTTTTTTAAAAAAAAAAAAAAAAAAAAAAAAAAAAAAAAAAAAAAAAAGAAATTAAAAAAAAATTAAAAATTGTTGAAAAGTTAAGAGTTCTGAGTATTTTTTGAAATTACAAAACTTTCTAGGTATTTTTTGAAATTACAAAACTTTCTGGCATTAATTTTTTTTTTTAAAAAAAAAAAACACCCCAAACCACACTGGCTTTAAAAAAAAAATTTTATTTAAAATATAAATAAAATCGATACATAGATAATTAAATAATATATAGAAGGTGGTTGTATTGAATTAGAATTTGAATTTTGGTGTGAATTTTGGTTAGAAATTGAGTTTGAATTTGAGTTTGAATCAGAGTTTAAAAGAATGTCTGAGTTTTCATTATGATGACTACGAACAATTATAGTGGTTGGTTTTTTTGATTTTGTTGAATTTTTAATTGTTGAATTTGATGAAGAAATTGTAAAATTTGAAAAAAAGTCATAAATTGATTTTTTATTATTTAAATTTGTTGAATAAGTATAATTCAATTCCTCTTTTGAATCTTTAAAAAATTTATTAAAATCCAAATTTTCATTTTCTTGAGAAATTTCATTACTATTACCATCATTGTCATTACTACTACTACTGAATGTGATATTATTTAAAGAATCATAATTTAAAGATTTTGAAGAGTTTGAAGATTGTTGATTAAATTGAGGAGAGGAAATTTTAATATCCATTGAATTTTTTGAGAAATCATCAGTTATTAAATAATTTCCATCTTTAATAAATGTATATATAAAGTAAATTTGATTATTATTAAAATTTAGTATTGGTGATTTTATTAATGTTTCTGAAGAATTAAAAAAAGATTCTTTAATAACTATGTTATGATCACCTGTATTATTTGAAACTGAAAATAAAACTGTTGAACCCATTTTAAACTCTAAATGCAAATTATTTATTTGTGTTATATTATCCCATTCAATAAATTGAATAACTTCACTTTTAACTATATTATTAAATGTCAATATAATAAAAACAATTAGAATAATTATCATTTTTTTTTTTTTCTCTAAACAAATAAATTAAACAAATAAATAAAAAATTAATAAAATCAATAAAAAAAAAAATAAAAAAAATTTGATTAAATTAATAAATTCAAAAAAAAAAAAATAATTATTAAATAATTATTTATTATTTTATTAGTATTATTTGAAAAAAAAAATAGTTTAATTTAGAAAAGAAATCAAAAATTTTGACATTAAACTTATTTTTTTTTTTTTAAATTATTTTATTTTATTTTATTTTATTTTATTATTTATTACTAAATTTAGTAATTAAAACTTTATTATTATTATTATTAATTATTATTTATAATTTTAAATATTTAATTTTGTAAAACTTTCAATGGTTTTGTTTGTAATATTAATTTCTTCATCTAAAGCTTTAATTTTTTGAGTATTATCATCTCTGATATTTTGTGGAACTTTATCATAAGAAGGTATGGTAGTTTTTGAAACTAAAGTTTCATAGTTTTTGACCAATTGTTGTTTCTTTGTTTCGAGACGAGCAATTTCAAGATTGAAATCAACAGATCCTCTAACATCTAAAAGGGTTGAAACATTTTCATTGACAACATTAACGATACAACCAGGACGAGATTCATCACTAATGGAAACTTCGAGTTCAGAGGCATAAGCTAAAACACGAATGAATGAAGAGTTTTTAGTGAAACGTTCGAGATTCTCTTGATTTTTAACGTGAAGATAAGTGTGAAGTTTTTTAGAGGCTGGAATGGTATAGGTAGCACGAAGTGAACGAATTGATTTGATGATATCTTGACATTGTTTCATTTCTTCCTCAATGTCAGAATTGGCCCAACATGATTGAGATTGTGGGTATGGACATAACATAATGGTTGGAATGACATCTTCTGGACGACGTGGTAATGATTGATACAACTCCTCGGTGAGGTATGGCATGAATGGATGTAATAAACGAAGACCAATATCGATACAAGTGTAAAGGGTTTCTTTGGTTTTTTGTTTAATTGGTGAATCTTCTTCGAGTGAGAAAATGGATTTGGTCATTTCGAGATAAACATCACACATTTCATTCAACCAGAAACTATAGATAGCAGTGGTAACCTTACTAAAATCGTACTCTTTGAAACCTTCTTCAGAGAGGGTGATAGCACGTTGAGCAGCGTTAAGAATCCAAAGATTGATAGCATTTGATTGTTGTAAAAGTTTTGAGGCATCAAATGATTCCGGTTTGAAAGAATCACCCAATTTCATATGAGCGAATCTAGTGGCATTCCAAATCTTATTACAGAAATTACGATAACCAACGACACGTTGAATATCTAAATTGATATCACGACCTTGTGAAGTGTAAGCACAAAGGGCAAATCTCATTGCATCAGTACCACACTCTGCAATACCAGTTGGGAAATCGGATTTAACACCAGAGGTTGCTTTTTCAATTTCTTTAGAATCTAAATTACCTTCATAGAGTTTAGCGATTAATTCATCCAAAGAGATACCTTTAATTACATCATTTGGATCGATAACGTTACCCAATGATTTTGACATTTTTCTACCATGTGAATCTCTAACCATTGCATGAAGGAAAACTTGTTCAAATGGTAATTTACCAGTTAATTGTTGACCCATCATAACCATACGAGCAACCCAAAAGAATAAAATATCGGAACCAGTTTCCAAGAGACTTGTTGGATAATAATCTTGCATATCTTGAGTTTGTTCTGGCCAACCCATAACACTGAATGGGAATAAACCACTTGAGAACCAAGTATCTAAAACGTCTGGATCTTGTTCCAATGATAAGATATCATCTTTGCTTGAAAGTTTAAATTTCTCGATTGCATTTTGAGTGGCCTCCTCTTGATTGGCACCAACGACCCATTGATTGGTATCGTATGGATTTGATTTAACACCTTTGATAATACAATGGTAGGCTGGAATACGATGACCCCACCATAATTGTCTAGAGACACACCAATCTTTAATACCTTCTAACCAACGATACCAAGTTACTTCATGAGTCTTTGGAGTGATTTTCAAATCACCATCACGAACAGCCTTAACGGCACGTGCTGCCATATCGTCACATTTAACATACCATTGTGGTTTAATCATTGGTTCAATGACATCCTTTGAACGTGAACAAAGACCTAATCTCATCTTGTTATCCTTCATACCCTTGAAAAGATTCTTCTCTTTCAATGCTTCAACAACAGCATTACGAGCATCGAAACGTTTCATACCAGCAAAACGTTCACCACCATTCTCATTGATTAAACCTTCATCAGTGAAAAGATTGATAAACTCTAAACCATGACGAAGTGCAGTTTCATAATCGTTTGGATCATGTGATGGAGTAATCTTGACAACACCAGTACCAAAATCTTTATCTACCAAAACTGAATCGGTAATGATTGGAATCTTACGGCCATTCAATGGATGAATTGCAAATTTACCATGAAGATGAGTGTAACGTGTATCATCTGGATGAATGGCAATTGCTGTATCTGCCAACATAGTTTCGATACGAGTGGTTGCAACTACCAATTCCTCACCACTACCTTCGACTTGGTAGGCAAATTCAAAGAGTACACCAAAATCATATTGACCTTGATGACCTGGTACTGACATTTTAGTGTGTTTCTCTAAATCGATGAAATCTACCTCAATATCAGAGATGGCAGTCTTCAATGCACATGACCAATTGACTAAACGTGTGGTTCTAACGATTAAACCATCATTAAACATACGAATGAATGCTGTATTTACTGCTTTTGAACGTTGATCATCCATTGTGAATACCTCACGACTCCAGTCAACTGATGAACCCATCTTTTTCAATTGACCTTGAATACGTGCACCATATTCACCTTTCCATTCCCAAACTTTCTTTATAAATCCTTCACGACCTAAATCATGACGAGTGATCTTATTCTCTTTCCAAATCTTTTTCTCTACAACTACTTGTGTTGCAATACCTGCATGATCTGTACCTGGTACCCATAAACAAACTTCACCCTTCATACGATGATAACGAACAACTGCATCTTGAATTGAATTGGTTAATGCATGTCCTAAATGTAAACTACCTGTAACATTTGGTGGTGGAATAACAATTACAAACTTTTTATCTTTAACTACATGTGGTTGAATCTCCATTTGTTTCTCTGGTGAAAAATATCCATTATCTAACCAATAATCATACCAAATTGATTCAACTGCTGTTGGATGATATGATGATAATAAACTTGAAACATCTTTTTTTTTTTTTTTTTTAATAATAATAATAAAATTTTTATATTAATAAATCATTTGAAAAAAAATAATATATATATATAAAATATAAAATTATTTACCTTTCTTTTCACCCTTTGGGGTTTTTAAAATTTTTTCAATATGTTCTCTAACAATTTTTTCTTCAGCTTCTTGTTTTTCTTTTTCTTCAGCTTCTTTTTCTTTTTTCTCTTGTTCTTTTTTAAGTTTATTTTGTAATTCTTTTTCTTTTGCTGCTGCTTGTTTAGCTTCCTTTTCTTTCATTTTTGCTAATTTCTCTGCTTTCTCTGCCTCTTTGGCTTTCTTTTTCTCTTCATTCTTTCTTTTAGTTTCCTCATCAATCTCTTTGATTGGTTGAGTTGGTTTTGGTTCTGACATTATTTATTATATATTTATGTCTTTTTCAATAATGGTTTTACAAAAAAAAAAAAAAAAAAAAAAAAAAAAAAAAAAAAGTATTTGTTGCCGATATTTGATTTTTTTGACGAAAAAAAAAAAAAAAAAAAAATAAAATTGAAAATTTTAAAAAAATAAAAAAAAATTAAAAATAAAAATAAAAATAAAAAAAATAAAAAAAAAATAAAAAATAGTTAAATTAAACGCAACCCAAATATATTTAATTTCTTACATTTGTCCCACTTCTTGTTTTGGTTTCTTTAGGTAACCTTTGAAAAAAGCAAGAATATATTTTTTTTTTTTTGGTATAATTTCAAGATATTTTACATTTATTTGTAGTTTTATTATTGTGATTTTTATAAGAATTATTATTATTTTCATTATTATTATTATTATTATTATTATTATTATTATTATTATTATTATTATTATTATTATTATTATTATTATTATTATTATTATTATTATTATTATTATTATCATTATTTTCAGTATCACTTATATTTTGATTATTTTCATTATAATTATTATTATTATTGTTATTTTTAAATTTTATTTTGTCTTTTTTTTTTGTTAAAATATTAGAATAACCAACAATTGCCAAAACATCAAATAACTCTGACAAACCTTTCTTTTTTAAGGAAGAACATTCATAATAGCCAACTGCATCAATTTCATTTGCCATATTTACACCCTCTGAAAAGCTAATAAAATGTGAGTTATCTATACTATTTTTATACACTAAGTTTTCTTCTTCTCTTAAATCAGTTTTAATACCACATAATACAACAGGTATACTTGGATAGTTTTGTTTAATTTCGAAATTCCACTATTTTAATTTTAAAATAATAAATAATAATAAATTAATAAATTAAAAAAAAAAAAAAGTATATTTTTAAATTTATTTATTATTATTATTTTTAAAATTAAAATATTATTTATAAATACTTTTGTTAAACAATTATTAAATGAATCTCTATCTGAAATTGAAAATAGTAATAAGAAAACATTTATATGATTTGGTTGATACTTTATAAATGGTGGAGACTCTTTATATACACCATCAGAATCAAATCCATCATTCTCCCATAATGATATTTCAATAACATCATCATTAATTATTACTGTCAATGGATTCAAATATTCTGAATCAAATGAAGAGTATACCCTTGTATTAAATTCATTTGTATAATAAGTCATTAATAATGTAGTTTTACCAATTAATCCATCACCAACTGTCACTATCTTTACTTCTTTTTTCATTTTTATTATTATTATTATTATATTTATTTTTAGTTTTGATAAAAAAAAAATAAAAATAAAAAAAAAAAAAAGTTTAAAAAAATAAAATAAAAAAAAAAAATGTATTAATATTGGTATATCTCAAATTTTTGGGACTTTTTTTTTTTTTTTTTTTTTTTTTTCACTTTTGTGGACTAAGAAATTCTTATTTTGTTACTTAGTATTGTTGGCTTATTATTTTTTTTTTTCTTTTTTTCTTAATTATTTTCTTTTGTTTTCATTTTTTTTTTTTTTTTTTTTTTTAATATTGGTTCAAACATCCTTCTACTCCAGCTTTATCTCCTGGTGCTTCTTTACAAAATCTTAATATAAGAGTTAGTAGTGGTGAAAATATAGAACAATAAAAAAAGTATCAATAATAATTTTAATTCAAAAAAAAAAAAAAAAGTGCTAACCAAATATTATTAACATTTTATTTTTTACCAAAAAAATTATATTCGAAATTAAAGAAAAACTTAAAGAAAGGAAAGTTGAAAAGGGTTTTTTTAGAATTATGAAAATATTATTTTTTAAATTATTAATTATTATCAAAAAAAAAAAAAAAAAAAAAAAAAAAATCAAATTATTCATTATTTAAATTTCATAAATTTGTTGTAAATCTTTACAAAATAGTAATGGTAATGGTTTTATATTTTTAAAAGACAATGGAGTTGTTTTAAATTTAATTTTTTATTTTTTATTTTTTTTTACAATATTTTAATTATTTGAATAATTTGGTTTTCTAACAGCTAAAACTATATCTTTTGCTCTTAATAATAATAGGAGATGTCTTCTTTTTTTAATTAAAATAATTAAAGCAACAATACAAATGCTTGCAAATATAGTGGCACCAACTATAATACCAGCCAATTGACCATTGGTTAATGATGATGATTTTGAACAAATGGAATCATCACCACTTGAAACAGATTTATCATCAACCAATACAGAGAAATCAGGATCAAGTGTAATACCAAATCTATAATATGGAATTGTAATACCAATGAATGATTGAGATGATGATGCACTATTAATTGGATTCATTGAAGAATCTAATTGTTCATTTTCAATTGATATCACTTGAGAATCAATTATCGCTCTCTTTATAAATCTACCATACAATGAATGATTATCAACTTGAATTTTAACATAGTTTGAATTATCATCGGAATTTGTATTACCAAATTCAGATTTTGAGCAAATGTTATTAGTATTACTTGAATCCATTGATGCTGATAAAACTAGTTGAAGTTGATTTAATTTATTCTTAAAATTATAACTACCAATTTCAATTGTATATTTAACAGTTGATGGATTCATTGTTAATAGTTGATTAGCAAATTGAATATTTGTTTGATTTGGGAACCATTGAATTGTTGCCATAATATTAGTACTAGTAGTTTCATTCGAGTTTAATGTTGTTGATGGTACATTTATACTTGTAAAATATTGATGTTTATTTGAATTGATTTCTGAATAAATCCATTTTTCAAATTTAAATTCATTTACAACATTACCTTGAAAATTTAATTCTCTTAATGATACAATTGATACTAATGATTTAAATAATATATTTGTTGAATTATTATTTTCACCTTCACCTAATACTGGTAATTCAGATGTTGGTGTTGTTGAATTTAATTTTGGTGGTGGTATAACTACAACTTTTGAAGTACAACCTAATCCAACCCATGGCGAATAACATACACATCCTTGTAGCCCATTACAATAACCATGATCTAAACCTCCACATACTGGTGAACCTATACATTTTTGTGGTGGGTTTGTTGGTGGTGGTTGATTTGTATCAATATAATCATAAAGGAAATTAATTGGTTGAACTGTATAAATATTTGAATTACCATTTGTTGAAATAATTTGAATTGTAAATGATTTATTGGTTGCTTTAATACCACTTATTAAAAATACACTACTATAGAATGAACTATCAATTGGTTTTAAATTATCAGGTGTCAATGAAGTATCTGAATAAATTACATTTACACTTTTAAAAATAAAATTTGAAAAACTTTTACCCATTACCCATAAATCTCCACCACTTGGCGTTATTGAGCTTGAATTGGTAATCACTAATTTCCAATATATATTCATTGATGTGATACTATGATTTAACCCCATTTCAACCAACTTATCATATGAATAACCAGAATAATAACCACCATTATTAACAAACCCATAAACTGTGAAAATTACATCATGACCATAAGCAAAGCCAAAAGGTAATTCCATATCACATCTGTATTTAGCATAGGTTGAATTAATTGATACAATTTTTGAAACACATTCAATTATACCAGTATGTAAAGTGGTTGCATAAACAATTGGATATTGAGCATACTTTAAACCAGATTCAATATCTTGTGCTTCAAAATTAAATATTAAACTTTGATTTACATTTATTAAATTAATCATTTCAAATGATTTTAATAGTGGCGGAGTATCATCAATAAAACTACCACATTGTAAATTAAATAGTAAAATGTCTGAATTATCTAAATAATTTATAAAAGGTGTTTTTACCGAATCATATTTATAACCATTCAATCTTGTATGTATTGCTATATTTGATTGTGTATCATATAAATTCACATTTGTTATTATATAATTTTGTGATGCACAAACATTAGTTTGTAAATTAATTAATATTTCATATTTTCCTCTATATTTATTACCAATTAATAAATTATTTATTGTTAAATAAAATTTATAAATCGAACTATCTAAATCACCTCTAACTATAATTTCACCATGATCAAATCCATTAATTGAATCTTCAATATAAAATTCCCATCCAAATGTTGTACTATTAATTGTTTTATTTTTAAATTCACTAAATATTGGTCCATAAGCATCAAAATCTATAAAAATAGAAATTAAAAGTTAATAATTTTTTTTTTTTTTATTATTTTTTTTTTTTTAAAAAAATACATACAATTTGAATATATAAAGAGTTGTGAAGAATTTGAAAGTGTTGAACTTTCAATTGAATAATATTGATTAAATATTAAATTGTATGGTAAAACTCCAGAAAGTGTATTTGAAGGTATAATAAATTCAATTTGAAATACACCCATAACTTTATTCCATTTCGAACAATATTTTCCAGAATCTGGTTCTAATGTAGGAGCAAATGTTGAAACTGGGTCCACTAATAAAAGACAAATTGTTGGTGCAGTTTGATTTTGTGGATTAAATCCATTAATTTTGAAATACATTATATTTGAAACTGATTTATTTGTTATATTGACGTTATTATATAAAAAGGTAATATCTTTTATTGAACTAATATCATATGCTATTATAATAATAATAAATTAATTGGTTAGTATATATATAATCAATATATAAAAATATAAATAAATTTATAATTACTTTTAAAAGTAGGGAAAGTAATTCTTTTATTTGGGCCTATTGAGTAAAAATCATTTGAATTTAAAGTATAAACGTTATTTGCAAAAGTTCTAATGGATATCGTATTAATGTAGAATTTATAATCCCAAATAAATTCAAAAACACCATTACTCAAATCACCTGATGCCAAATTTTCATATTTATATATTTTATCATTTATTGAAATAGATGTCAAAGGATAAGGTTGACCATTAATTATAAAGGCCATTCTAACAATATATTTGAAATCAAACAAATGAATCACTTTAAAATCTGTAATAATAATACGTGAACTTACTATCATTTTTTTAAAAAAAAAATATAAAGAATAATAAATATATATTATAAACCCAATAAAATTATAATTATTAATAATACATACCACCATTTTCAGGGTAATTTAAAGGTATGTATACACTAAATTGAGTTCCGTAATTATTTAAAGGAAAAATTGATAACATGCTTTGATCTCCTAATGATGAGTTTTGTGACAATAAAAATGATGCATCAAATGTAAAATTCTTATTTGATCCAGAGAAACCAAATGGCCATTGAGTTATTGAATATAAAGTTTGAAATGTTATTTGGTAATCATTTAAATCATAACTTTGAAATCCATCAAATGATACTGAAAATATATTTGATGAACCAATCTTTGAAAAATTTGAAACGGTTCCTGTTGATGGTATCACATTTGTAACAAAGCCTATTTATTTATTATTATTATTAATCAAAATGACCTATTAATATTATAAATTATAATTTTTATCCTTTTTATATATATATAATTAATCTTACTTGAAATATCTGTTGTAACATTATTAATTAAATTAATATTGTCACCTTGTAGTGCATATATACCAGTTTGAGTTAATGCACCAGAATTACTTAAAATACCAATATACGTATAATTATCATTTGAACCATATGCAATTACTACTGGACTTCTTACATCTCTATCATAAAATATATATGGATAATCTTTAGAATCCACAGTAAAAGAGAATAATGGAAATTCATTAATTCCAAATCTAGTAATATTAATTTGATTTGGATATAGTGTAATAGGACTAAAGCTACCAATAAATGCTTAATAAATTTTAATTAATAATTTAAAATAATCATTCAATAAAAATAATTATAATAATAATAATAAATTAATTTACCTACTTTTATATATTGACGGTATATCAATATAAAAAGTTTTATCAGCAAACCAAATTGTTAAATTTAAAGAATTGGTAGCAATTGATAAAGGAGTTTGAAAATTTAAAACCCAATAATTATTTGAACCTCCATCTGGTAAAAAACCAATTGATGTCGAAAGAGTACAACTATTATGTAATCCATTTACTTTTAACACACCCATTCTCATTGAATTGGGATCAAATGATCTTATTGTAGGTATGAAATTTAATTGTATTAAATTTACATCAATTCCTTTTTTTTTTTTTTTTATTATTATTTATTTATTTGTGATTAATAAAAAAATCATTTTTAAAATAATTTATTTGTATATATATAATTTTCATACTTACTATTACATGTATATTCAGTTTGAAAAGAACTTGTAAGGATTTGAACAAAACCTGTACCATTATAAAGTAGTAAATCTGAATATATCGTAAATGAATGAGTCCCATAAGGTATTGGTTGATTTTGATATATAAAAATCGTATTAGTTGAATTTGAAACGGGAGATGTTAAAACATAATTTGAATTTGGGAAATAAGGATCACTTGAATATGGTATACTAAATGAATACCAACCACTAAATGTGGAAATTACTTGAATTTCTAATTGAAGATAACAAACAATTTGATCCGATGTCAAAGGATATAAACTATTACTCCCAAGAGATACATCAATTATATTTAAACTTTGACAATTGATATTATAAACATTTAATAAAAATAATAAAATAATAATATTTATATTTTTCATTTTTTTTATTTATTTATTTTATTTATTTATTTTATTTATTTTATTTATTTATTTATTTATTTATTTATTTATTTATTTATTTATTTATTTATTTATTTATTTATTTATTTATTTACATATTTATGAAATCATTTTGGTAAAAATAAAATAAAATTTTTTTTTATATCAAAATTTAAAAATAAAAAAAAAAAGGATTGAAAAATGAAGTGAAAAGAAAAGAATGCGGTTCTCAAAAAAAATGTTTTTTTAATAATTTTTAAAAAAATATCTTTGGATATTTTATGGGGTTTTTTTTTATGGGTATTTTCAATTTTTATTTAAAAATATGAAACCAGTAATTTTCTTTACACTTTTCAAAATTTTTTTGTGGTTCTTTGCACATTCTGAGGACTTACTTAAAAATCTGATATATTTTTTATTTTTTCAAAGAAAAGTACAAAAAAATGAGAAAATATATAAAAAAAAATAAAAGAAAGATCAATGATCTATTTTCATAACCAAAAAAAAAAACAACTTTTTTAAATTATTTGGTTGTTTTATTTATTTTTTTTTTTTTTTTTGGTATGTACTTTTTTATGGTTTTATTATTATTTTGTGAGTGTGATATTAGTAATATTAATAAAAAAAAAAAAAAAAAAAAAAAATATTGTTATATTATATATATTTTTTTTAGTAAATTTAAAAAGATAATTTTGAATACTAAATGTGGTTTTAGGTCATTTCTTTTTTTTTTTTTTTTTTATTTTTTTTTTATTAGTTTTCAAAAATAAAATTAATTTATTT
This sequence comes from Dictyostelium discoideum AX4, assembly GCF_000004695.1. Lineage (NCBI taxonomy): Eukaryota > Evosea > Eumycetozoa > Dictyosteliales > Dictyosteliaceae > Dictyostelium > Dictyostelium discoideum. The sequence continues at coordinate 8,395,305 of NC_007088.5, read as the reverse complement.
ATTTCTTTCTTTTTAAAACTATATCTTTTGCCATTATTAATAATAATGTATGTTTTCTTTTTTTAATTAAAATAAATATTAAAGCTGCACAAATACTTAAAAATATGACGGCAGAAGCTATAATGATACCAGCTAATTGAGAAACAGTCAGTGATGAATTTGATGATGATTTTGAACAAATTGAGTTTTCATCATTTGATGAAACTTTTTTACTATCTATTAATACAGAGAAATCAGGATCAAGTATTATATTATATAAATAATATGGAATTGTAATACCAATGAATGATTGGGATGATGATCCATTATTAATCGGATTCATTGAAGAATCTAATTGTTCATTTTCAATTGATATCACTTGAGAATCAATTATCGCTCTCTTTATAAATCTACCATACAATGAATGATTATCAACTTGAATTTTAACATAATTTGAATTGTCTGCAGAATTTGTATTACCAAATTCAGATTTTGAACAAATGTTGTTAGTATTACTTGAATCCATTGATGCTGATAAAACTAATTGAAGTTGATTTAATTTATTCTTAAAATTATAACTACCAACTTCAATTGTATATTTAACAGTTGATGGATTCATTATTAATGATTGATTAGCAAATTCTATTGTAGTTTGATTTGGGAACCATTGAATTGTTACTTTAATATCAGTAGTACTTGTTGTTAAAAAGTTTACTGTTGGTGATACTGAAATATTTGTAAAATATTGATGTTTATTTGAATTGATTTCTGAATAAATCCATTTTTCAAATTTAAATTCATTTACAACATTACCTTGAAAATTTAATTCTCTTAATGATACAATTGATATTAATGATTTAAATAATATATTTGTTGAATTATTATTATTATTATTATTTTCACCTTCACCTAATACTGGTAATTCAGATGTTGGTGTTGTTGAATTTAATTTTGGTGGTGGTATAACTACAACTTTTGAAGTACAACCCAATCCAACCCATGGCGAATAACATATACATCCTTGTAACCCATTACAATAACCATGACCTGAACCACCACATTCTGGTGAACCTATACATTTTTGTGGTGGAGTTGTTGGTAATGGTGTTGTTGTTGGTTCAACATAACTATAATCAAATACAACTGGATTAACTGTATAAATATTTGATAGATATGTTTCTGAACTTTTAGTCATTTCAATTTGAATAGTAAATGGTTTATCAGTTGCTTTTAATCCTGTAATGATTAGTGCTGAATAATAAATAATTATTGGTGACAAATTATCTGATGGTGGCGTTAATTTGGTATCAGAATAATAAACTTTAACATTGATATAACCATTGAATCCACTACCCATTATCCATAAACTACCATCACCATTGGAAGTTATAGAACTTGTATTGGTAATTACCAAATTTGGATAAATACTATAATCCATGATTGAACCATCATAATTTTCTTCAAAACCTGAATAAAAACCTCCATTATTAATAAAACCATAAACACCAACTAATACACCACAACCATAGCCAAACCCATATGGTACCTTCATTTCACATCTATATTTAGCATTGGTTGAATTAATTGATATAATTTCTGAAATACATTCAACCACATCTAAATATTCACTTGTTAAATATACAATTGGATATTGGTCATACTTTAAACCAGATTCAATATCTTCAACCAATATATCAAATACTAGTATTTCACTACCATTCTTTTTCATTTCAAAATGGTTTACTTTTGGTGGTGTTACATCTTCATAGTTTCCACAATCTTTAAAATGTTTTAAAATATCTGGATTATCCATATAATTTATAAATGGTGTTTTATATGATATTTGTTGATTATTATCTAATTTTGAAAAAGTTGCTAAATTCGATTGTGTATCATATAAATTTACATTTGTTATTATATAATTTTGTGATGCACAAACATTAGTTTGTAAATTAATTAATATTTCATATTTTCCTCTATATTTATTACCAATTAATAAATTATTTAATGATGAAATTTGAAATTTATAAATCGAACTATCTAAATCACCTCTAACTATAATTTCACCATGATCAAATCCATTAATTGAATCTTCAATATAAAATTCCCATCCAAATGTTGTACTGTTAATTGTTTTATTTTTAAATTCACTAAATATTGGTCCATAACTATCTAAATCTATAAAAATATAAAATTAGTTTTTTTTATTTATTTTTTTTTTTTATTTAAAAATACATACATTTTGATTTTATATATAATTGAGAAGATAAAATAGAACTTTTAAGAAGTACTGTATGTGATAAAAATAAAATATAAGGTAAGATACCTGATAAAGTATTTGCAGGAATAAAGAATTCAATTTGAAACATTTTCAATTTATCACTCCATGTTGAATAATAATATTTCAAATTTTTCTCTGAAACTGGATCATTTAATTTCATTGAAAATATAGGTATATTGTGACTATCTAAATTTGAAATATTAAAATAAATTATATTTGATACATTTTCATTTGAAACTATAACATTATTATATAAAAACGATATATCTTTTATTGAAAAGATATCAATTTCTGAAATTTTTTTTTTTTTTTTTTTTTTTTTTTTATAAAATTAATATTAAAATATATAAATAAATAAATAAATAAATAAATAAATAAATAAATAAATAAATAAATAAATAAATAAATAAATAAATAACTAAATAACTAAATAACTAACCATTTAAATTCGGAAATTTAAGTTGTAACATTGGATTAATTGAATACCAATCACCATTATGGTAAGTGTTTATTAAATTAAGAGAATTTACTAAAGCAATAGTTTCAAAATATTCATTTCTATAATCATAAACAATTTCAAATGTTGCAAAAGTTTTATTACCACCAGGTATCATTTTATCGAAAGAAAATGATCGAGTTCCTAATAAAATCTCTTTGATTGCTAGATTTTCACCATTTTGTTTTACTGTTATTCTAAAAATATATGTAGAGTCAAATAAATGAGAAAAATTAAACATTACAATTTCTGTAAATCCTGGTTCTTTTATTTGGTAAAAAAAAAGTTTAGAATTTAAATTTATAAAAAAAAAAAAAAAAAAAAAAAAAAAAAAAAAAAAAAAAAAAATTAAACACATACCAATAGTATTATAATTTATACCAAGGGTTATACCGTTACTATTTAAAAAATTAATATTGACAAAAGAAGAAGTTTGAGTCATTGGTATGGGTAAGTTGAAACCTCTTATTTGAAAATTATACTTATTATTATTTCCACTAAGAAAACCATAAGGCCATTGCAATAAAGGAGAGCTAAATGAATTAATCATATAAACATATTTACTGAAATCATAATGGTCTGAATTTGTAATTTCAATAGTAAATAATGAAAAATTACCAATATTTTTATATGATATATCTGCACTTGAAGGCATAACACTCAAATTATATTCTAAAATAATAAAAATAAAAAAATATAATTAATTTTTTATTATTATTTTTTTTTTTTTTTTTAATTAAACAATACTCACGTTTAACATTTTTAAGAAAATTATAAACATTTACTACTTCACTAAATTTTTGAGAGTATAAAGATGCATTGAAATTACCAAATGATTGAGTATTTGCATATGTGTAACTATTATTTATCTCTGATCCATATAATAAAACTGGAGGAGAAAAATCTGGTTTTATTATAAAATATGGAGTATCATCTGAACTAAAATAAGTTTGAAATGTAAAGAATGGGCCTTGATACTTTCCTAATTTAATTACATTATCCTTATTTGGATATGGTTTTATTTCACCAATAATATTACTATAATCTAAAAATAAATAATTATTATTATTTTTTTTTTTTTTTTTACAAGATTTATTAAAAATAGTATAATTACTTTTATAAATTGTTGGAATTGTCATTGTATAACTTGAATTAAAAAAAAGAAAAGTTGCATTTTCATCATTCAAAGAAAAATCATTAAAGTTTGGTATATAATAATAACCAAATCCAGTATCTTGTAATTGATAATAAGGTATACTTTCTAAAGAGCATGAGCTATTTAATCCAACAATTCTCAAAACACCCTTTTGATAAGGTGTATGTCTTAGAGATATTGGATATGGGGTAAATGAAAATTTTAATTTTGAAACATCAATTGCTATAAAAAAGAGTAAACATTTTATTTTAATAAAATATTTATTAATTTATTTATTTATTTTATTTAATAATTATTAATACACATACGTTCACATGAAAAATAAGTAGATAAAAATTTTTCACCTGATGTTGAGTTTGATTTTACAGAAAAAACATAATTACCAAAAGTAATCTTTGGAATAATATATTCATTAAGAGAACATGTATCATTTGCTAGTAAATATAATTGAGTAAATGGGGCATTTTCGAAAATACCTATTATAGATCCTTCAGTTTCAAATTTAGGTTCTGGGAAAATTGTTAGATACGTAAAAGAGAAACTACAAAAATCTGATTTTGATTTTTCTGGATTTTTTATATAGAGTGTATTATCTGATTTAATTTCTATAATATCTATTTGACTTTGAATAAATTTAAAAAATAATATTATTATTAATATTATAATTTTATTCATTTTCAAAATTTAGTGCATGTGTATGTAAATTAAAAAAGAAAGAAAAAAATAAAAAAAAATATTGTGAAAGAGTATTGTGTTTCATAAAATATCTTCAAAAAAAAGATATTTTTTATTTTATTTTGTTAATAGAAAAAATATCAAAAAAAAAAAAAAAATCTAATATATTTCTTACACAAAACATTTCTTTTATGCGTGATCAATAAATTTTATCAAATGAAAAAAAAAAAAAAAAATCAACTTTTTTATTTTTTTTTTTGAACTTTTTTTTTTTATTTTTATTTATGACACAGATTTCATACAAAAAACATTGATTTTACTTAATAATGAATTACATGTAGAGTTTGAAACACCATTTTATAAAAAATTGTTTTTCCAAAATTTTCCAGTTTTACCATTTTATAAAAAAAAAAAAATTAAAAATAATAATAATAATAATTTAGTTTAATAAAATAAATTAAATATTAATTTTATTTGATTGAAATTTTTTAGATTAATTTTACAATAATTTAATTGTAACAAACTTCAATGACATTATATTGATCACCACATTGGTTGACCATTGGTTCGTGTAAAGAGTAAACTGGGCTACCACCACAGTCATCATTTCCAAAGATAGTAACAGCTGATGAAGTTGAGTTACAAGAGATTTCAAATGAAAAGGTACCTTGTTGTGCAACAACATTATCATTACAAGTATTTAATGATTTGTAATAGACTGAAACGAATGAATTCTTATAATTACCATTACATTCACCAGTGTAAACAGCTTCTACAATTGTATTGGTAGTTGGAATAACTGGAGTTGCAACTGCTGATAATTGGAATGTAATACCAGTACCTTGGTTACATGCAGAGTAACAGTCACCACTAACTGCGGTAACAGTATCAATTGGTTTACCTATTTTAAAATAATAAATAAATAAAAATAAAAATAAATATTAGTTTAAAGTTTAATGAAGAGAAAAAAAAAAAAAAAAAAAAAAATTACCTTCACAATTATAATCAGTTTGATTATAAAATGTTTGAACAATGTTATCACCAGAGACGGTATAAATTGATGGTAATCTATCAGCATAATAGAAGCAAACACCTTCTTGAACGATATTACCACCAATTGAAGAAGATGGACATGCTTCACCTGATGATTCAGATGCTGTTAAAAAGTTTGATGAATCTGATGAACCCCATGATGATTGTGAGGCCCATGATGATTGTGAACCCCATGATGATTGTGAACCCCATGATGATTGTGAACCCCATGATGATTGTGAATCGAATGATGATTGTGAATCAATTGATGATTGTGAACCAGAGCAACTGCCACCTTGGTATTGGAACTCTTCAACTAAAACATATTGTGAGTTGATAATACCTGCAAATGCTGATAATAATAAAAGAATACCGCTTAATCTCATTTTATTTTTTATTTATTTAATATTTCAGAAATGATTAAAATTATAAAATTATAAAATTATTAAAAAAAAAAAAAAAAAAAAAAAATCAGCCAACCGAAAAAAAAAAAAAAAAAAAAAAAAAAAAAAAAAATATCATAACATATAACAAAAAGTGGGAATTGTTTAACAGCTCGCAAAAATAAAATCTATTTTTTTTATTTTAAATTCTTTTTGATTTTCACCCGATACTGAAACATATGAGCAGAAAATTCTGTTAGAAAAAAAAAAAGTAGAAAATATCCTAATATTTTTTTTCTATTAAATTTTTAATAATGTGAAAAATAAAAGAAAAAAAATCTAAATATCAACAACAGCTTTTAAATCTATATTTTAAAAAAATTAAAATAATTGTCTAACGATTTTTTTTGTTTTTTTTTTTTATTTTTGATATTCCTAAACAAAGAAAACCTGAATGTGAATTGATTTTTCCATTGAATTATCACGATAAAAAAAAAAAAAAAAAAAAAAAAAAAAAAAATTATTTTAATTGAAAATTAATCCATTATTTTCTTTATTTATTATATTTTAATTTCAATAATTTAACTTTTTTTTGAATTGGATTTCAATAATTTAACTAAATAATTTTGATTAGTTTAAAAATAATTAAATGAATACAAAATTTTTTCAATATTTCTTTATTGAGAATTGCTCATAACTATAAACTGGTCAAGCGTTCAATTCTTGCCAAATTCATATTATTTAATGCCCCAAATTAATTTTAATTTTTTAATTTTTAAAACAATTTTATTAAAATATTATTTAAAATATTATTTAAAATAAAATTTTGAAACCACCAAAATTTAAATTAATTTTTATTTTAATATTTTTATTTACTATATCCAATCGAAATTACCAAAATATTTAATTTTTTTAATTATTGGTATAGGTTTATTTTATACTCTTAAAAACAAATAAAATTATAATTAGTATTAAATTAATTTCGTCAACAAAAATATTATTTTTTTTTTATTTTTTTTTTATTTAAAAATAATTATTTTTTTTTATATTTCATGAAAAAAAAAAAAAAAAAAAAAAAAAAAAAAAAATTTTAATATTCAAACGACATAATAAAATGTGTGTTTGGGGTTAGTTTTAATATTATTTTAAAATTATTTTAAAATTATTTTTTATAAAGAAAAATAAAAATAATTAATTTTTTTTATATTTTTTTTTTTTTTTTATTTTTTTTTTCGTTTGGAAATTTCATAAAAATCATTCATTTTTTTTTTTTTTTTTTTCTTTTTTCGATACCAAGCATTATTTGAAATATTAAACATAGTTAATTAAGAATGAAAGATTTATTATCATCATTATCAAAAGGTATTCCTTTTGAGCCATTACCAGAGCACCCAGGATTAGATTCAACTGTACCACATGCTCCAGGTCGTCCAATTAATTTAACATTAAACGAAAAAAAGGTAAAAATTTAAAATATCTTTTATTAAATATTTAAAATTTTAAAAAACTAACACGCTTTTTAATTTTTAATTTTTTTTATTTTATTTTTAAATTTGTTATTATTATTATTATTATTTATCTATTTATTTATTTATTTTTTTTTTTTTTTTTAGTTAGCAATTAAAAATTCATTAAGATATTTCCCAAATTCATTACATTCAATTTTAGCAAATGAATTTTTAGAAGAATTAAATAAATATGGACATATTTATATGTATAGATTTAGACCAACTCATTATGAGATGAAAGCATATCCAATTGAAGAATATCCAGCAAAATCAAGACAAGCAGCATCGATTATGTTAATGATTATGAATAATTTAGATAGAGAGGTTGCACAATTTCCAAATGAATTGGTAACCTATGGTGGTAATGGTAGTGTTTTTCAAAATTGGGCACAATATCATTTAACCATGAAATATCTTTCAGAGATGACAGATCAACAAACCCTAACAATGTATAGTGGTCATCCAATGGGTTTATTCCCATCAAATGAAAGTTCACCACGTGTTATCGTTACCAATGGTATGGTGATTCCAAATTATTCCTCCCATAAAGATTATGAACGTATGTATGCACAAGGTGTTACACAATACGGTCAAATGACTGCTGGAAGCTATTGTTACATTGGTCCACAAGGTATTGTACATGGTACAACCATCACTCTATTAAATGCTGGTAGAAAATATTTAGGTGTTGAATCACTCATTGGTAAAGTATTTGTTTCATCAGGTTTGGGTGGTATGAGTGGTGCTCAAACTAAAGCTGCCTACATCTGTGGTGCAATTTGTATTGTTGCAGAGGTTAGTCCAGCTGCAGTTAAAAAGAGACACGCTCAAAATTGGGTTATGGAGGTATATTCAGATTTAAATGAATTATTTGCTCGGGGTTAGAGTTGCAGTAAAGAAAAGAAACCACTTTCAATAGCTTATCAAGGTAATGTCGTTACACTTTGGGAAAAATTAGTAGAAGAGAAAGATATTACTGTGGATTTAGGTTCAGATCAAACTTCATTACACAATCCATTCAATGGTGGTTATTATCCAGTACAATGTTCGTTTGAAGAATCAAATCGTCTCATGGTTCAAGAACCTACTAAATTCAAAGAGATGGTACAAGAAACCCTTAGAAGACATACCACTGCAATCAATGCACTCTCTGCACGTGGTATGAAATTCTGGGATTATGGTAACTCTTTCCTATTAGAGGCATCAAGAGCAAAAGCTGACATTATTAAACCAGGCACAGATGGTAAAGAATTCATTTATCCATCCTATGTACAAGATATTATGGGTGATATATTTTCATTGGGTTTTGGTCCATTCCGTTGGGTTTGTACCAGTGGCAATCCAAAGGATTTAGAAATCACCGATCGTATCGCCAAAGAATTAATTGAAAAATTAAGATCTCAACCAGGTGTACCAAAGAATGTTCAACAACAATTTAATGATAATCATCTTTGGATTAGTCAAGCAGGTGAACATAAATTAGTTGTTGGTTCACAAGCTCGTATCCTTTATAGTGATTGTATTGGTCGTTCAGAATTAGCAGTTGCTTTCAATAAAGCTGTTGCCGATGGTACATTATCAGCTCCAGTCGTAATTAGTAGAGATCATCATGATGTCTCTGGTACTGATGCACCATGGAGAGAAACTTCAAACATTAAAGATGGTTCCCAATTTTGTGCTGATATGGCTATTCATAATGTTATTGGTGATTCATTTAGAGGTGCAACTTGGGTTGCCATTCATAATGGTGGTGGTACAGGTTTTGGTGAAGCTATCAATGGTGGTTTTGGTCTCTATTTATGTGGTAGTAAATTACAAGAAGAAAAAGCTAGAATGATGTTAAATTGGGATGTTAATAATGGTATTGCTCGTCGTTCTTGGTCATATAATGATAACGCTGAAAATACAATTAAAAGAGCAATGGAATTAGATCCATCTTTAAAAGTTACAATTCCAAATCATACAAGCGATGATTTAATTAATTCTTTAAATTTTTAAAAAAAAAACAAAATACAAATAATATAAATATATAAAATTTTTTTCTTTTATTTTTTTTTTTTTAAAAATATATATAAATAAATTCTAAAAATTACAATGAATTCATTTTAATATCAAATTTTTTTATTTAAAAAATTACTAAAACAAACTGATTTTCAAATAGATTCCAATATTATTATATTTTAAAGATTTTTGATTAAAAAAAAAAAAAATAACAAAAAAGATAAAAATATGTTATTGTAGACAATATAATTTATTTGAATTAATAAGAATTTAAAATAAAGTGATTATTTAAAAAAAGATTATTTTATTATTTCTTTATTCTTTTTTTTAAAAAAAAAAAAAAAAAAAAACATTTTTAAATAATAATAATTTTAATTTTATTTTTTAATTTTAAATATCATAAACCTTACCACTATATAATGGTGAAATTTTTGGTAAACAATATTTAATATTATTAATATCAATATGTTGTAAAATTTTACAAAGTATTTCTTCTTTTTCATAATCTAAATGACTTTTAACAAGATTTGAAAGATCAACATTTTCAATTACTAAACTTGAGCCAGGTATATGAATTGGTGCAACACCAGCAGCAGGTAAAATACCATCGGATAAACAATTGATTGAACGACAAACATATTTTAAGAGTAAATCATTGGGTGTATAACAATTAACCATACGGCCACTTATTAATCTTAAAATTTTACTCCAACGTTTTTGATCCGATGTTATTGGTGAACCAATGAAAACAACCGATTCAATGAGTGAATAGATTTTTGGATTAGTTAAAGACTGATTATAAAGTTCCTCCAAAGCATAGAAAACCATTCTTGATCCCATTGATGTTGAAACCAAAGTCAATGGTCTATTTCCAAAATAACCATCAATAATTTGTTGAGCCAATACTTTTCCTGCCTTTTCTGAACGATCTTTTAATAATGACCATGGATTATCTAAAACTGATGCAGCTTTTAAAACTGATAATGGTACCAATGCAGATGCTAAAGATTGAGAGATAATATTGGTTGCAGCGGATCTAATAACTCCTTGAACGATGGTCCCTTGATATTCTGATACCAATTGTTTTAATTTTAACATTACTTCCTTTTCCCATTCAACAATGAAAATATCACCATAATCATCGGTTACCGATCTAATGACTCTATCCCATACAGATTTGGTTTGATAATAATCTGAAACACCACCCATATCATTACAAATACCATAGACACCAATGATTGCATGTAATGAAGTTTGACTTTTAATCTTATGAATTTGATAATCTTTAATACCACTAGTTGCAGAAATCATAGCACCGGCAGAGACTTTAGCACCAGCAGCACCAAAAATAACTGATAACATTGTAGCACTACTTAAACCAGTTGCACCCGTTATACCAGCAACAATACTACCAGCACCAACGAAATTTAACATCATACCAATAAAAGGTGCAGCTAAACCACCAGTCATACCAACCAAAACAGCACCAGTTACAGCGGCACCTGCAATCTTTGCAGTTTTAATTGCTCTATCTTTATTTGAACTATTGTTATTTGCATTATTTGCTAAACTACCATCTGGTAATAAATCCAATTGAGTACCATTAGTTTGATTATCATCTTGTAAAGCACCAATTGTATGCATCTCTGTTGAAAGGAAAACATTCTTTTCAATACCTAAATAATAAATGAAAAATCTCTTTAAAGAATATCTAATCAATGAATGATAAGAAGGATTTTCTTTAATCAATGAAATTGATATAAACTTTAATAATAACTCTTCAATTTCATTTTCTGTAATTTGACTTTTACATAATTCAATCATTGTTTGAATTCTATTATTCTCTTTAAATAATTTAAATCTATTTTCATTATCTGTTAAAAAATTATTTAATTGTTCATTATTATTATTACTATTATTTAAATCTGGTTCATTAATTAATAAATTTGAAAATTGAACTGATAAATTATTATTTGAAATTTCTAAATTATTAATATTATTAACTATTGTTGTAGTTGTAGTTGTTGTAGTTGTATTTGTTGTTGTAGCAGCTAAATTATTATTATTATTATTGTTTTTTTGATTATATTCAAATAATTTTGATTGAAAATATAATGGATCAATTGAAAGATGATTATGATCTAACTTTTCAATAAATTGAATTGCCATTGAAAATAGTAAGAAAGAATATTCATAAATTGGATTTTGAGTTTCATGATCAATAAATTTCTCCAAAAATTTATAATTTGAATAAATATTTGGTGGGTTTGATAAAAGTATTAAATAAACTAAATTTGGTAATAATAATTCTTCACCTCCATTAATTTTTAAAAGTTTTACTAATGTTCTCGCTAAACATCTTTGTTTATCAATTGGTGTTTGATAAACATTTATTTTTAATAATGTTGGACATAATTCTTTATTGAATTGATTACTACTACCACCACTATTATTACCATTATTACTATTATTATTATTTACACCTAAATGTGATAATTCTATAAATTTTAATGATTCAACTCTTTTTGAAAATTGATAATCCAAATCATAGTCAATTTGGAATAAACTTTTTTTTTTTTTTTTTTTTTTTTTTTTTTTTTTTTTTAAAAAAAAGATAAAAAAATTAATAAATGATAATAAAAATTAATAATAATAAAAAAAATAATAACCTACTGATGAAATAAATTTTGAATTAAAAAATATTCAACAGATTCACGAATAGTTATATAAAATTGATTTGAAGTTGATGAGTTTTGTGATGAAGATGTAATTAAATCTGAATATTTTGGTGGGCAAATTGCCAGTGAACGCCTTGTTAAATCTGAAAGATATTGAAAATAAAGTTTACTCTTTGTATCTATATCATTTTGAGCTTGAGAAATTTTTTTAGAATATTCAAATATTTCCATATTATAATGATTATCATATAACATTTCCAATTCCATTATTATATTTTTATCAACTTTATTTGGTAATATATTTTCTTTATTTTTTTGTGGTTTTAACATTGCAGTGGTGGTGGTGGTGGTGCTCGATGTAATTGTAGTTTGCTGTGGTGATATTAATGGTGATAAAGGTGTTGGTGTAATTTCAAAATTTGAAGAATCCACAATATTTAATAGATTACTATTTGATGTTGAACTTGTTAATGTTGGTGTATGTAATAAGGATGTAATTGAACTGAATGAAGAAACTTTTGAAATTTGTTTTGATGTTGATGTTGATATAGTTGCTGAACTAATCGATTGTTTATTCGTTAATAATAGATAATTTAAAACTGTCATTGGTATTGAAAGATAATGAAAAGCATTCACTAAGAAACTTGTAACTTCATTATCTTTATAACCATTTCCAATGATTGAAGTTGGTGATGTTAAATTTATATCATTACTTAATGTTGGCATTCCTGTTGTTGTTGTAGTTTTCTCTATTTCACCATCAACACCTACCGTCTGGTTTTGTGGGAATAATATACTATCTTGAATATAAAAATTTGAAAAACTATCAACTAATAAAACACCAAGAATTTCTTTCTTTGTTAATTGTTTTATATTATCTTCTTCCTCTCCTTCTACTACTAGTTCCTCTACTTCATTTTTATTATCTAATTGTGTAGTTATTATTAATGGATTTGTTTTATCTTCATTATTTATTATCAATTCATCTTTTGATAATAATTGTTCTAATTGACTAATTGAATTTTCGCTACTACTCAATAATTTATTATTATTATCGGAATTATTTTGTTGAAGCGAAACAGTACTAATTTCTTGTGTTATACTCTCTGTTACAATGGCTGCGTTTATACCATTTTCATCATCTTTTATACTTTGAATATTTATATCAATAGTGGTTTTCACCTCTGTACCCTCTTTTCTTTCAATATTTTCTTTATCTTCTATCATAATTTAATAATTAAATTATTATTATTTGTTATTTGTTATTTGTAATGATTATGTGTGGGAAAAGATTTTAATTATATTTTTTTTTTTTAATTACTTGTAAAAAAAAAAAAAATTTGGGTTAATATTAAAAAAAAATAAAAAAATAAAAAAAATAAAAAATAAAAAAAAAATATGAAATTATTTGAAAAATCACTATGTCAATATATAATTATTTTTATTTTTTTTTAATTTTTTATTTTTTTTTTGAAAAAGTCAGTTAAGATATTTTTTTTTTATCTTAATAGAACTAGGATTAGAAGAATTAGGAAAATAAAAAAAATAAAAAAAAAAATAAAAAAATATTTTTTAGGGTTAAAAATTCGATTTGATAAAGTGGTTTTCATTCTGGATATTAATTAGTAATATCATAAACTAAAACCAGAAAAAAAAAAATAAAATAAAATATAAAATAAAAAATAAAAATATTTATAAATAAAAAATGATTAAAAGAAATTAATTTTTTTCTGTATATTTATAAAGGCAGAATATGTCTAACTTTTTTTTTTTTTTTTTTTTTTTTTATTTTTAACACTAATAATAATTATTAAAAAAAAAAGAGATTTCGTGATTTATATTTTATCTGTTTAAGCATTAACCATAATTTTTAAAAAAAAAAAAAAAAAATGAATTTTATTTTTAGTTTTTTTAATACACACCGCCGATTTCGCCTATTTACATTTTTTATTTTATTTTTTTTTTTTTATTTTATTTTTTTTTTTATTTCATTTTTTTTTTTTTATTTTACTTTTTAGTGTTTTATTAATTTTTTTCATTATTGTAAAAAAAAAAAACCAACACCACCTCATTAAAAAAATAATTCATTATCTACAAATAATAAAAATCTTTTTTTAATAAATAAACAAGCACTTGTACATATAAATAAATTAAAAAAAAAAAAAAAAAAAAAAAATGGAAGAATATAAAGAAATTATGCAAAATAAAAAAGGAAAGGTTGATGTTACACCCATTGCAAACTTTTTTAGGGAGGAAGTTAAACAACAAATTACAAAAAATTGTTGGAAACCAAGGTAATTTAAAATATTAAAAAAAAAAACCTTCACGAATCTGAAAAAAAAAAAAAAAAAAAAAAAAAAAAAAAAAAAAAAATTAAATTAAAAATAATTAACCTATTTTTTTTTTTTTTTTAAAGAGTTGTTGCATTTTTAACAAGTGATGATCAAGGTGCAATTGATTATTCAAAATGGACAAAATTAGCATGTCAAAAAGATGGTATTGAATTTATATTGAAAAGAGTTGAAAGAGTTGATTTAGAGGATTTAATTATAGAAGCAAATAATGATTCATGTGTACATGGTATTTTAGTTTATTATCCAGTATTTGGAGGTATGATGGATTCTTATTTACAAGATGTTGTTAGTCCAACTAAGGATATTGAAGGTTTATCAACCCAAAATCGTTTCAATCTCTATCACAACATTCGTTTCATGGATGGCGAAACCGCTACCAAGAAATGTGTCATACCATGCACACCATTGGCAATGGTAAAGATAATTGATAATTTAGGAATCTACGATAAATCATTAGCAATGGGTGAGCATTTAAAAGGTAAGACTGTGACAATCGTCAATCGTAGTGAAATCGTGGGTCGTCCATTGGCTGCAATGTTGGCAAACGACGGTGCGATAGTGTATTCAATCGATATCAATGGCATCATCATATTTCAGTCTGGTAAAAGACATGGTACTATTAAAATGTCTGAAACTAATGTTACACGTGAAGAAGCAATCTCAAAATCTGATATCCTAATATTGGGTGTACCTTCTCCAAACTATAAAGTAAACTCTGACCTAATTCAAGATGGTACTATTGTTATAAATTTCGCTGGTTGTTTAAATGTTGATGAATCAATCCAAGAGAAATCAATTTTAGTTCCAACAATTGGTAAAGTTACAATTGCAATGTTGGAAAGAAATTTATTACGTTTATTTAATAATCAAATTTCAAATAAATAAAAGTTTTTTTTAAGAAAAAAAAAAAAAAAATTAGATTTTTATTATTATTATTATTACTATTATTATTATTATATATTATCTTCACCTATATCACCATTATTAAAAGATATATTATATTCTTTCGCTTGATAAAGTTTTAATTTGTAACATTTAAAACATTCGAGTTTTTCATTTGGCAAAAAAAAAAAAAAAAAAAAAAAAAATTGAAAGTTGTTTTTTTTTTTTTTTTTTTTCAAAATCCCACAAATAAGTGATATCAATGAATAGTATTAGGCTGAATAACTTTTAATTTTACAAATCAGTTGGATCTTGCTATGCTTCCTATCCTGGTGGCCAATAAAAACAGCCTTGGTGTGTTTTTGTGTAAATAGTAAAGTAGAAAGTTCAGTGATGGGCAATGACTTGTTGGTTACTTACAGACATATCTCAATCATCACAGGTACAATCCACCATAAATAAATTTAAAGAAAAAAAAAATAAAGACATTAATTATTTAAAAAAATAAGAATTTTAACAAAAACACTTTACTACCATTTAAAATAGTCCAAGAAAATATACAAAATTAAATAGAATATTTAATATTTAATTAAACAAAATATTAAATAAAAAAAAAAAAAAAAAATTATTTTTATTAAATTTTGAAGTTTTAAAATATTTGAAATACCATCTAATTTTATTTCTAAATAAATTTAAAAACTTGGTCCATTTTATTCTATTATTTTTTATTTTATTTTATTTTACCAACGAACACTATTTTTTTTTTTTTTTTATTTTGTCTCGCTTGTTAGATTTACAAAAAATAAATCAACAAAAAACTTAAAGTTTTGCTAATTCAAAAAAAAAAAAAAAAAAAAAAAAAAAAAAAAAAGAAAAAAAATATTAAACTAATTAAAAGTATACTACACATTTATTAAATTATTGTTGAGAGTTAAAAATATTGGAGGTGATTTTGATTAAAATCTTGTTGTTGTTGTTGATTTGTAAAAAAATAAAAACTGGCTTTGAATTTAATTAAAAAAAAAAACATAGCCATTCGTTGATCTTTGTGTCTTTATTTATATTATATGTAACAAAAATAAAAAGGTCCTCACTCCTCAGCCTTGCCTATGAAATTTCATATGTCAGTTTTTTTTTTTAAACAGTTGGAATTTTGTGGTTAAAAGAAATAATTTTGTGAAATTTTAATTCAAACAAAAACGTTGTTGGGTGCATTTTTTTTTATTTTTGTTTTTTTTGTTCCCATTTTTTTAAAAATTTATTTTTATTTTTTTTATTTTTTATTTTTATTTTTATTTTTATTTTTTTTTTTTTTTATTTTTTTTTTTTTTTTTAAAATAGTTTTCATTCTTTTTATCACATTCAAATAACATTTTTTATTTTATTTTATTTTATTTTTTTTTTGGTGGAAAAATACCACTTTTGTGTGTGAAATTCATTCATATTAATAGAATTTATTTTTCATTCTAAAAATAAACTTAAATCAAATAAATCTATTAATTATTTGAATTTGTATCATTAAATTTAAAAATAAAAAAATAAAAAACCCACGCACACTAAAAACACACATTTACATAACACCCATTTTTATTATTTTTTTTTTTTTTTATTTTTATAAAAAAAAATAAAAAAAAAGATATTTATTTTAAAAACCCGATAATATTTTTTAAATTAAAAAATCAACAAAACTTTCTGAAATATATACAACAAAGTAAATATTTTAATATAATTTATTTTTTTATTTAAATTTTATTTTTATTTTTTTTATTTTTTTTTTTTTTTAGGTAATTATTAATTTATTAATAATAAAATAAAAAAAAAAAAAAAAAAAAAAAAAAGTTACACACAAAAATAAAAAATAAATAAATAAATAAATAAAAACAAAAAGAGCCTTTTATTAATAAATTTATTTTTTTATTTTTCTTTATAAAAAAAAAAAAAAAAACAAAACAAAACAAAAAAAAAAAAAAAAAAAAAAAAAAAAATAATATTAATAAAAAAAAAAAACTATATGTTAAATAATTAATGTAGAATTTCAAAACATTCAATAAATAATAAATAATAAATAATAATAAATAATAAATAATGGGATTAATTATTGTTAGTATTTTAAGAACAATATGGAGATGGAGTCAATTATATTTAACATTATCAATATTGATTGCAGAGAGAATCACAAGATTTTTTGTAACAACTATATTTGGATTTGTACCATTTAAATATTATTTTGATAATATTAGTTTTAGTAAGCCTGTATCAAAAGATGCCACAGAAGCAGAGAAAGATTTAGAACGTGATGCAATTGAAATGATCACAGCAAGAGGATATCCAGTTGAAGAACATTTCGTAACAACACCAGATGGTTTCATTTTAGGACTTCATAGAATCACTGGTCCAAAGCAATTTAATACACCACCTGATTCACCACCAACTTCACCAAGATCAAATAATAATAATAATCATAATCATAGTAGATCTAGCAATAATAGTAATGGTACATCATCATCATCAACAACAACAACAACAACTACTAATCGTAAAAGTAAATTAGCACAAAAATTACAACAACATGTCGATATTGATCAAGAAATTCATAATTCAAATGCAAACACAACAACTACAACAACAACTTCAAGCGGTAATAATAATAACAATAATAATAATATGACATCAACAGATATGATGTCATCAGCATCATCAACATCAAATTTTTCAATTTATAATGGTAAACCAGTTGTAGTTATAATGCATGGATTTATGCAAACATCAGAGGCATGGTTATGTAGAAGTGATCCAAAGGATTCATTACCATTCATATTGGCAGATGCAGGATTTGATGTTTGGTTGGGTAATAATCGTGGTAATAAGTATAGTTTTAAACATACCAACTATACACCAAATCAAGAGGGATTTTGGAATTGGTCATTGGATGAATTGGTACGTTATGATTATCCATCAATTGTAAATTTCATTTGTGAACGTACTGGTGCACCATCGATATCCTATATTGGATTCTCACAAGGTACAGCACAAGGATGGGCAGCACTATCAACCAATACTGTGATTTCAAAAAAGATTAATCTTTTCATCGCCTTGGCTCCAGTTGCAACCGTTAAGGGATTTAGTAACCCAATGATAGACAGTTTGGCTAGAAGTAGACCAGATTTCATTTTCCTTCTCTTTGGTAAGAAATCAATGTTACCAAGCACTATATTTTGGAGAAATTTCTTACCAAAGGATGTATTTGTTCGTGTGATTGATACTTCAGTTAGATTCCTCTTTGGTTGGACAACCGAGAATATCTCACAACAAGAGAAGAAGATGTTATACTCTCATATCTTCTCCTATACTTCGGTTAAATCGGTCGTACATTGGTTTCAAATCATTCAAACTAATCGTTTCCAAATGTTTGATGATATCCTATTGGGTATCACTCCAAATGAAAACTCAAAGAAACCTCATCGTTATCATGGTCGTGTAATTCCTGGTTATCATCCTGCTCAAATCTTAACAAAATGTGCTCTCTTTTATGGTGGTAGTGATAATCTTCCAAATACTAAAGCCCTCCTCTCTCATTTACCACGTGATAGAGTTGTAATGGTTCACGAAGAACCCTCTTATGAACATTTGGACTTTATGTGGGGTAAAGATGCAGCTGAAAAAGTTTTCTCAAAAGTTGTTTCATTATTAAAATCAAATCATTTCGATTTAACAAATGGTACTTATAATGGTAATACTAATGGTAATAATTTAAATAATAATAATTGTTCTTCAAATTCTTCACCAATGGTTAATACAAATAATGGTAGTTATTATAATTCACCAATGTTAACTTCTCAACAAAATAATAATAATAATACCAATAATAATAGTATCCCTTTAAAATTCAATTAAATAAATAAAATAAATTGTTTTGTATTAATATAAAAAAAAAAAAAAAAAAAATGAAAAAAAAAAAAAAAAAGTGATAAATAATTTTTTTTTAAAAGATTTTTTTTTTTTTTTGGATGACGACTTTTTACAAAGATTTTTTTTTTTAATTTTTTATTTTTTAACAACATGTATAATTATGAATATTAACAATAATAATAATAATAATAAAAAGGATGAAAATGATAGTAAATGTAATATTCATCAAAATGAAATTATAAGTTTTTGTGAAAATTGTAATAATATGCCATTATGTTTGAAATGTATGTGTAATGATGAGGGAGAGAATAATGAAACGATTAATCATAAAGGTCATAGTTTTTTATCAATATGTTACAAAAAAATTGAATCAATATTTAAAGATTTTAAAAATAAACACTTAAATACTTTATCAAGCTTTATGGATTTAGATGATTTTTTAATGCAACAATTAGATGATTGTATGGATTTATTAACAGAAAGACATGATTCAACCATAAAGAGAATTAATAATCAATTTAGACAACTTCATAATCTCTTATCAATAGTTGAATTAGATTTAATAAAACAATGTAATAGTTTTTTAGAATCAAATCGTATTAAATGTTTAAAAAATAAATCAGAATTAGAAAATGACAAAATTGTTATAAATAATTTATTAAAAAAATATAATAATAATAATAATAATAATAATAATAATAATAATAATAATAATAATAATAATAATAATAATAATAATAATAATAATAATAATAATAATAATAATAATAATAGTGATAATTATTGTAATGAAGAAAATAATAATGATAAAGAAAATTTAAATTTAATTTCAATATTAAAAGATAATCAAATTTCAAATGAAATAATTTCACGTAGGAAATATAGCAATTTTAATTTATTTAATGATTTTGATATTTCATTTAATAAAGAATCAATAGATTTATTTAATAGTTCAATTAAATCAATTACAACCATTGATATTAAACCATTTGAAGATAGAAAAAATTTAAAACATTTAATGATTAATAAACAATTAAAATGTAGGTAAAAAAAAAAAAAAAAAAAGTTTTATATAATTAAAATAAAATAATAATTATTTATATTAATATTATTTTTATTTTTTTTTAATATATTTTAATAATATTTAGTAAATGATATTATTTTTAAAATTGATAATAATGAAACAATAATTCAAAATGATTATAGTAAATTATCAATTGGAAATAATTGTAATTTAGAATTAATAAAAATACCAAAAAATATAAAAAAATTAATAATTTGTGATGGATATAAATATGAAATTGGGGAAGGAGTAATACCAAAATCAATTGAAAAATTATATATTGGTGATATTGATAAACCGTTGACAAAATTTTCAATACCAGACAATGTTAAATTTTTGAATATAAAATGTGGTTATAAATTTAGTTTAGATCAAGGTATAATTCCAAATTCAATTCATTCTTTATACATTGGTGAAATTAAAGAACCATTATCAAGACAATCAATACCAGATAGTGTACGTTGGTTATACTTTTTAAATGATTTTAATCATCCAATAACTTCAAATATGATTCCAACTAGAAATAGTTTATGTAAAACCTTATTAGAATCGGTCCATATTCATAAAATAAAATATCCACTAACAAACAAATCACTACCTAATGACATAAAAGGTTTATGTTTTAAAGATGGTTTCGATCAAGAGATAACAAGTGAAATCATACCACAATCAGTTGAAAGACTTCATATATTTGAAATTAAATCAACTATTTCCTCTGTTAAATTACCATTAAACTCAATTAAATTTCTTTATTTATATGATGGATTTAATCAAAATATTTCATCCGCTATAATTCCCTCCTCAGTTCATACACTTTATATAGCTAATATTAAATCAATCATTGGACAGCTACCAAACAATATTAAACATTTCTATATTGATGGTGGACCTGACCAACAATTAATACCGGGTTTAATTACAGATAATGTGGTTTCATTATTTCTTTATTCTTTAAAATATCCACTTTTAATTGGTTCAATTCCATTGTCTGTAACATATCTTAGGCTTGGTAATGGTTTCAATCAACCCTTAATCTCTGGAATCATTCCAAGTTCTGTTCAAAAACTTGGAATGTATGATATTAAATACCCACCAAAACCAGGCTCAATACCAAACTCTGTCACTGAATTATTCCTATGTGGTAGATTCTCTCATTCAATAGATGAAAATGTTATACCAAGATCTATTTTATTTTTACATTTATATAATATTATAAAACCTATACCCTCCAATTCAATCCCTTATGTTAAATGGTTATATTGTTATGATGACTTTTCTCATAAATTGGATATTAGTTTTTTACCAAACTCAATTGAAAAATTAATTCTATACGATATTAAACAACCAATTGATGTTGGTTCACTATCTCATTGTACCAATATCTCTGAAATTCAATTAAAAGGTTACAGTCATCCAATAACTCAACCAAACATCCTGCCAAACACTTTGAAAAAATTATTTATTTATAATCTTAAAAAAGAAATCACTACAAATTCGTTACCTTCATCTTTAAAAGAATTACATTTATGTGATGGTTTCAACCCAAATTTATTAGATTTAGATTCAATTCCAAGTTTTATTGAAATTAATAAAACTTTTATGATGAATTAGTTTTTTTTTTTTTTTTTTTTTTTTAATAAATATTTAAAACAATTAAAATTAAATATTTAAATAAAGTTTCCAAATATATATATATATATATATATAATCACTTAATTCTAGCTGTTTTGTTTTTTTTTTTACAAAAATAAATTTATTTTAAATTGATAATTAAAGTGGTTTTAGATACCAAGCCAGAAACACAGTATTATTAAATTTTTAAAAAACAAAAAAAAAAAATTGAAAGATAAAGTAGTAAATAGATTTTTAAAAATAAAAAAAAACAAATAACTTTTAAACTTTTTTTTATTTTTTTTATTTTTGGAGTATAAAACCAAAATATCAATTCGATATGGTTGTGAATTTTTTTTTTTTTTTATATTTACAACTATTTAATCTATTTTTTATTATTTTCTTTTTTTTTTTCTTTTTTTTTTTTTTTTTTCTTTTTTACAAAAAAAAAAAAAAAAGTTGAATAAATTTTAGATCAAAGATGGATTTTATAGGGTTTTATCAATAGATTTATTGATTGAAGAGTAAAATAAATAATTATTTGAGTTTGGTTTGATTTGATTTGGTTTGATTTGGTTTGATTTTGAATTGGTTTGATTTTGATTTGGTTTGATTTTGATTTGGTTTGATTTTGATTTGGTTTGGCTTTAATTTTTTTTTTTTTTCTTTTTTTTTTTTTTTCTTTTTTTTTACAAATACTTATTAATATTAATATCGCCATTGCCCATACCCATTTGTAGAAGGCTTCCGTTCATGCTAATATTACCGATACCATTACTAATCATATTATTGTGCATATTATTGAGTATATTACCACTATTCATATTAACACCATTCATAATGTTATTATTATTACTATTATTCATACTATTCATATTATTACTATTATTCATATTATTCATATTATTACTACTATTATTGTTGTTGTTGTTGTTGTTGTTGTTGTTGTTGTTGTTGTTGCCATTACTGCTATTGTTATTACTATTATTATTATTACTATTATTGCTATTATTACTAATACTATTACTATTACTATTACTATTACTATTATTATTACTATTATTATTATTATTATTATTAGTAGTAGTAGTAGTAGTGGTATTAGTATTATTTCCATTAATATGATTTAATTTTTTTCTTTTTTTTGATTGTTGTTTATCAGATTTTTCTTCTTTTTTTCTTCTTTTTTCAATACATTTATCGATCTCTTCAATTGTACATTTTAGATAGAAAGAGTGAGGATGTAAACTATTTCTATGTCTTTCCCATTTCTCGAGGGGTATATCATTTTGGAGTAAACCTTTGACTGCAGCCTTACCAAAAACATCCATTTTACTTAATGCCGATATTCTGGATGCATTATTCTTTTCGTCATCCCAAAGAGGCATACGAAGAGCGTAAGGAATTGCCAAAATTACATATTGTAATAAAGTGGCCCAACCACTCTTCTCTTTAAAGTTATCGCCATACTCAATTAATGCCTTTTTAAAAGAGGCCAAACCACTTTTCACACGGTTATAAGATTGATTATCATAACAAAATTTGTTGTTTGGATAGAGTTTGTTATATTTCTTTTGGAGATCATCCAACTCTTGCATGATATCATGAAGATCTGGTGGTGGCATTGCATTTTCAAACTCTTGGATTAAATCAGGATGTTCAACCTCTAAGAAATGTGTACATAGTTGAACCAATTGTTCTTTGGTTAATGAATTCAATGAGCTTTCTAATGGACTTTGTCCTACGCCATTTGTACTAGTTTTATTCTTTTGTTTATTGGATGATGATGATGATGTTGACGATGATGATGATGATGCACCATTTAATGTGGTATTTGATGTGGTTGATGTTGTACCATTGGTTGAAGTTGTTGATGAGGATGTAGTTGAGGTTTTTGATTTCTTTGATTTATTTTTTGGTGAACCAACAACTGATGAAGGTGTTTGGGTTGTTGGAGTTTGGTCATCTGATGGGCTACTAATTGGATTATTTACATTATTATTAAGACTTGGTGATAATTGTGATTGTTGTAAAGTTGTTGGTTGGTTTTGTTGTTGAGAAGTTGATTGGTTTTGTTGTTGAGTTTGGCTTGGTTGTTGAGGTTGATGTGTTGGAGGAATTGGAATACCGCTTGAAGATGAATTAATTTGGTTATTTGAAGATTGTAATTGATGTTGTTGAGGTTGTGTTTGAGGTTGAGCTTGAGTTTGAGTTTGTGTTTGAGTTTGTGTTTGAGGTTGAGTTTGAGGTTGTTGCTGTGAAAGAAGTGAATGTGGCATTTCATATAATGGTGATTGGATAGAATCTGAAGAAACTGAACCAGACATCGATAAAACTGATGAAATAGCATTTGAAGTATGTTGTGGGGATGGTTGGGGAGTTTGTTGTTGTGAGGTATGTTGCTGTTGTTGAATTTGTGGTTGATGATGTTGTTGGTGATGATGATGCATTTGATGCATTTGTTGATGCATTTGTTGTTGGTGTTGATGATGCATTTGTTGTTGGTGTTGTTGATTATGCATTTGTTGTTGTTGGTGGTGTTGT